>NC_045949.1:20600000-20900000 GCF_004382195.2 Drosophila sechellia | reverse complement strand
TGTTTTAATCAGCTGCTTTATTAATAGATTTGGCCAGAAAAAGTGGATAAATTTCCCATAGTGCAAGGGTCTACGTAAGGGGCGGATGACTAGCCTGATTAGTACATGTGACGCATTTTGCTTGCGACGGCCTGCATTCGACTGCGGCTGACTTTCCACTTGGCTGTCGCCAGCTCCTTTGTTACCAACTCCGATTGACTGAGTGAGTTGTATACTGTTATTATTATTATCGTCTGTTTGTCCACGCTCTTGTTGCTGTTGGTTATCACAGTGCTTATGCCCTTATCGGGAGGGCTCTATCTCATGATAAACTATTGTTGGCAGATAATGAAATGTTGCTAGGAAAGCTATTTTGCTTATTCGAATGTTGCGAGCCTCCCTCCAACGATATGTGCGTATGCGGTTTTTTATATGACTAATATTTCTTTTGTTTGATTTGGATCAAAGGGATTTTTATAATTGCTGCAATATTGCATGGAGAAAACTTTCATGTAAAAATGTTTCATGTAAACTTTCATGAACAAAAATGATGTTAGTCCCTGACATGAGGGCACTGCTGCAATTGCAACAGGTTATTCCAAGTCCAAATTGGTATTGGCCCTTTATTAAATAAATAATTGTTAAGGTGGATGTATGATGAATGCGTTTAAAAATATGTTGCATGTAGAAGGAGCTTTACCCCGACCCTGGAAATGACATATAAAATACGCAGTCTAGAGCTCAGTTTCCTTCGACATGATTGGAGAGACCTTTCTGAGTTGTGGGAACATTATAACTGATGCTTTTGGATTTAATACTTGCTTTAAAACTGAATTATGCATAATGCATTATTGCAATATTTCTTTAATATTAGTCAACCAAGGGAAAAGTTTATTTACTGAAAAAAAGTCCTTCTTCCCTTTTTATTTGCTTTTTTCACTAATTCCTCTTCAGCCAAGTGTTTCCAAATACAAATTGACAGTTCATATTTTTAAACTGGCAACTCAGTTGCAAGGGATGGGAACAAGAAATAGAGGTAGTACAAGCCGCATGTTGTCGACATTATGTAAATCACCCGTCGGCAGCGTAAGCAGTTGCGCGCCCCACCTCTTTCAGCCAAAGCATGGAAACAATGAACAGAAAGAAAAACAGGAGACATAGCTGGAAAATAAGGGAAAAATTGTTTAGCCAAAAGCTTTTTACAGTTCCGGATAGGATAGGAACGTTTCGATTATTTCAGACTAGTGAGTCTTTGCGTTAGCGGTGCTCATCAACAGTTGGTTGGTCCTCTGATCTGGTCTGTCGTTTTCTTTGACTTATTAAAACGAGCATTGCACTCGACGTTTCGTCGTACACAAAGGTCAATAAATGAGTGCCCATTTGCACCAATAGCAATATTGTATAAACATTGCATTTAATAAGGTTTTTAGAATTTGGTGCAATACTTGACGAGTAGAATGCATAAAAAATATTAAAATACCATTAGAAAATAATTGGTAATTGAACTAGAGAGAACAGTTTTTGATATCCACTTAGCGATAGGATAATAGATCTGGCTTTTTAATTATGGTTTTTAGACGTACTTACACAGGTAGAGCGTTAATATAATAATATATTAATAATATATATTATAATATATATATATGTATAAATATAATATATACATAATTTATAATATATTAATATAAGCATCCGTTGTAAAACCTTTTTAAATATATAGAGATGTTTATCCTAACAATAGAAATTGGTCTCATCAAAGGAACTCTCATACACACAGCGTTCCCTCCCTCCGCCTACTATTAATCCATAAATCCTGACAACAGCAACCTGCAGTCCTCGGGCGAGCATTCAATGCCTTTAATTAAATCAAACGGGAAGTTCACACAACTCAACTGACATTTTAAGAACCGTTTTCGACTTTAACACGTTTAAATCACAAATTTGATCATAGCAAGGCATTCCCGTCACAGCCACGAACCATCATGATGGTCCTAAGCCGGGCAGAAAAATCGCACCCGCGGTTATTTAAAAATTCTGAAGACAAGAGAAAATATTATAAGGCAATAATAAATAAAAAGGGAGCATGGCTGCGAACGAGGGAAAAAAGTTAAGTAGGCGTACCTCAGTCTCACCATCGCATACCCCCTGGGCCCAAAACATCCCACGCGACTTGTCAAATGTCAATAGCAAAAAGTCTTCGTCCTCCTCTTAGTCGACATCTACTCAACATTCTCGTCCTCTTTCGCTGCCGATCACCACAAGAAGCCTCGTTGACAGGCCCCAACAATTTCTCCCCCTTGCCAATTGGGCTGGGGAAGGGGGTTGGTCAGCCTGTTGGCGTATTTACATTTATTAGATCCGAGATAGCTGTAAATTGTATGTATATTACTTACAATTCACCTATAATATTTACTTTCCTTATTACTTAATATTAGTATTAGTTTCAACTTGGTCTCTGCTAAAGGAAGTTACCATTTTGAAAATTTCCTCAATGGTTTTTAAAATGTTTTAAGGACACACACACATTTACATATAACCTGTAGACATATGTGTATATATTTAGTACCACTATAGTCGATATCTTTCTCTATGCCCATAGTAATTTGCACACCTAAGTACAGATGAGTACAGCTCCTACCGAAAAAAATGTGCATAAATATAGTGAAATCGAACGAAAGAACAGCTTTTTGCGGTTTGAGTGGGCGTGACCAAAATTTTTTCGCCACTTCAGAAATGATACTAATTCCGCAACTCATTAAGAAATAAGGAGGAGGGACGTCAATGCAAGTGACATGGTGGGATTCCATATGATTCATTAAACTGTCTTGCCAATCCTACAATCCCGTAATGCGCCATTAATAACAATTATCAGTATAGCCACTTTCCTATGTGCAAATCACTAAGCATCAAAAGCAGATTTTAGACGTTATTGCACGAGGTCATATCCATTCTCCTCCGAACTTTTTACCCCACTTGCCATTCCATCTAGAACATTCCAATTAATAGCGCTTCATTGAACTTTGTCCTGTAATATAAATGCTAATTTTTCATAGAAACCTTTCAGTAATTTTGTGTCGATTTTCAAGCCATACCTGCAGTGAGTTTATAATATTTTTTTTTGTTAGAAAAGTTTGTAATTTTTTAATCACTAATCAGGCAGAAGTTCAACTTTGATTACATTAACATTGTAAAACAGCACCGGGCTTGGTGTTCAGCCTGTTCTTCCTCATCATAACACGAACGCATCGCCGTGACGTATGCATACTATTTGCTTTTTCCATGTTCATGTTTTAAAGACCCGCCTCCAACTTTTTAATGACACCAATTAGCCACTCTTGAGCTACTGAAGCGAGCCGCGACGCGAAGACTGGGTTAGTAAATATGGCGATGAAGAGGTAAGGCGGTACTAAAAGCTGCCTTTCATATAGTTGCATATCGCTCTGGCTCGTTAAATCAAAATGCGTGCTATAAATTCTCCCGTTTCCGGTGGCCACTGTGTAAATAATAATTATTTATACTTACTTTGTTTTCTCGTTTCAAGTGGGTGCTGATATTTATCAACGCTGAAGTGGTTATATAAATATGAGTTCCTGAAATTCGTTCCTTTAATTTTAAGTCTTGTCTTTTTTGAAAGCATTCTCAGTTGTAAATGGAGCTTTTCATGCTCATACAAACAAATCCTCTTTAATGGATTCCGACCGAGTGATATTTAACGTTGTTTTCACCCTAAGTCAGGTCTTCTATCAATAAAAGCAATGGCTGCGTCGATCCAAGATAACTTCATAACTCATCAAGTAAGGATGAGAGGCATATTAGTCAACTCGGCTGTCAACGCCGCCATACAATTTATTGAATTAGTTTCATTTTATTTATCAATTGTAACAAAAATTGTAACAATTAAGAATAAATTTGAAGATATTATTGATCTTTAGATATTTATTTCAAAACATATCACCTGGTGTACATCAATGCACAACTTTTTCTATAATGTGTTATTTAGGATCTGCCTTATATCGCGCTTATATCGCAATGTCTGCGAATTAGCAGCACGGTTTTTTTTTGGCCTAATGAAGATTTCGATATGTTTATGAATTTGGCATCTTAATTCCAAATAGGATTTATATTATACAAGAGAGAACGCTAAAATTATTGCTCCCGAAATCAAAGCGTTCACAGGGGCGGACAAACAGACATGGCCAGATCGACTCCGCTATTCATCCTGACCAAGAATATATGTATATACTTAATATGGTCGGAAACGCTACCTGTTCAACGAATCCTGGGCTCTCTTTTACTTACGAATACCGTGTATTTTCTTTCTTCAATGCAGTAATAGTAACATAACAGCGCAATTAACAGATAAATGATAAAACCAAACCTCACACTAAGCATGTGAGGACTTACCGAATACCGTGTATAAAACTATTAACACGCTAACATAGCTGTGGTTAGATTTGATATAATATATGTAGAATTCCATAGGTGTGTAGTGCCTTAAAATAATATCGATTCTCGCAAGAAAATCGTCATATGAGCTATCATCTGATATTTTAAAGAACGAGATAGATGATGCCCTTAATGACAGTTTTTTCATTCCTAAGGTTGCGGGTTGTGCAGGTATGTAAGCCTGAGCCAATGTTAATGTCTTATAATCATTTATCATCACAAGTATATAAATATGACGTACAGATTCCTAAGTAAAGTGCTCGAGAATTCTTCTTTTTTTTTTATTATATTTTACCCTTTACTCGTAGAGTAAAAGAGTATACTAGATTCGTTGAAAAGTATGTAACAGGCAATAGAAAACGTTTCCGACCCACAACCCGCTCCAGCCTGCACGCCCGTGCTTTTGAAAATGCTTTGATATTTTCTCATATTTTTGCTGGTTTTGTAAATTTCTATCGATTTGATAAAAAAAAACTTTTTGACACGCCCACTCTAACGCCTAAAACAGCCTAAACCTGCCAAAAACTGCCCAAAACAACCATGCCCACATTTATGAAATTTTTTTGATATGTTTTCATATTTTTGTTACTCTTGTAAGTTTCCATCGATTTACCACGCCCGCACTTTTGAACCACTTTTAAATTTTTCTCTATTTAATCACCAATATCTATCGATATCCCAGAAAAATTATGAAATTTCGCTTTCGCATTTCCACTAGCTGCGTATCTTAATTTCGGGGAACTCGACTATAGCATTCTCTCTCGTTTTTTATGAAATTACTATATACGACTGTATATAGAAAAGCTTTCCGAAGAGATACATGCATCCTATGGATAAAGGCAACAGCAAGTGGTTATTTTTGTGCACGGTGTCAACACATGCACACTCCATTGGCAGTTAAAGAGTCTCCATTGCGATCAAGCCTTCACACTCTATCAGTGCGTCTAGGCCATGTGAACACTTCATAATCGAAAGGGCCACGAAATATTTTGATTTCACACATTACGTGTCGTTAGCCTGGGCGTAGTTACCGCTCAGCCACTTGGTATGGCGCGGTGAGAGCGAAAGGGAGATTCAGTCTCCTTGGGCGTCTGCTTGGCGCCGCTTTGACCAGGCCGCAAATGAGCGAACCTTTGGCCCTCACGACGCCGGCTCCCGACATCACCATCCCTTAATCACTCACACCACGTTAAAATACAGTGGTTGGGGGAGAACAATCTATTTACATTTACACCAAATGTTCAAATTTATTTATCGGTGGGGCTGCGGGAATCCAGGAAGGAATAAGTTGTGGCGGGGGCGTAGGGGAATGGAAAAGCAGTGTAGAAGCAAACGTCGAGCGACGTCACGCAAAAGTTGTTTGCGTTGGCGAATAGAGCGCATAAGTAGGCAACGTTATCTGTTCATTGCGGTGACTGTGTGTGCGGTGAAGTGGGTCGGTGGGTGGAATGTTTACACACAGCCATGGCCATGGGAGTATGCATGGTTGTGAGTATGTGAGGCATGCTGATGAGTTCTGTATGTGTTTTTTCTTGAACAAACTTTAATTGTTTTTGATTTTCCTAAGGATTCAAGTGCCGCGAGTTTTATTACTTGTTTGTTTACTCAACTGAAGGATGATGCATAGAGGTGCGGGGACAGTTTGCCTTTTAGAAGCCTTTTCAAACGCCCAGTTGGAAAAAAAATGAGAAAGTGGAAAGGGGCATAACAGAAATGGTTCTTTCTTGGCTAATTAGATGAGCGTTTGTTGTGATTCGCCTGAAAAAGAGGGGAATTTGAAGTGCTATCCCAAACTCATTCAGTTGCCTGAAAAGATGCTTTTTGACTATAAGCGTTCCACCGGGAACAATAAAGTTACACCAAATGGATGCATGATAGTTAGACAATGTTATGCAAACCCCCTTTTATTAAGTAAACATTGACAACAAAATCAGAACCCTATCCAAAATGTTGTATCTAAATACCACAGAAAGTCCGGCAAAACAAATTTTTTCAGGCTTACTGGTGATATGTAGATATGCAAGTTTGAAAGGTAATACACAAATGCCCAGAGGGTAAGTACATACTCTTATAATGCGTTATAATGCAGAATGAGAAAACTTTACTTGGTGCATTTATTTAGTACAATCATGTTTCGTCACGTTGGACTCGTGACTAGTTTTTAAACTCGTTAAATTTTGTTTCCGTTTAAAAGATATAATTCTTACAGATATTAATGCTGGGATAAATTTATACGGATTTAAAGCCAAAACACAATTTGTTTGCTGTTACTCTTCTTACAAAACACTAATGCTTTAGGAGTTTTTGACCTTCTATGCAAGTAATTTAAGAACAAAATTGATATGAAAAATGAACATTCGCTATAAATATTTTGAGTGTAAACCTTTCCTTTCCAACTTTTTCCACATGAAACTGAGCATCGGCCATTGCTAAAATGTCACGTACTCTGCGGCACAGGTAGCTCCGTGTAAATGTCAAAGATATGCTGAGGGACTCGAAATACCGCTAATTGTTGCACATGCGACGTACTTCATGGCACTTCACTAACCCCTTCATACCCCACCCCACAAATTCAAACTGTATGCATTAGCTTAAAGGCCCGCCACAATGCAGGTTGTTCGTGCAACCTCTTTCTGTTGGAAACGGTCCCTCTCAACTACGTTTTGTGGTTCGGCTCATCTGCATGGCAAATTGAAAATTGCGCTCATTTATTTCATTATAGCAAACGTTTTTGTCTTGTCCCATTCAAATAGCCGTGAAATTGCATTTGATTTTGTCTGTGATAAGTTGAAAGAAGCCAGAAAAGCCATAAAAATCGTTGCATTATTGATATCGAATTTCTGTTTAAAGCTATTTGGCTGAACAGAGTTTCAGTTTCATGCTATACATTCATTCTTTAATTATTTGTTTTTGAAACTTGGATTTCAAGAGTTTACAGATATTTTAAATAAACATTATACTACATTTGTTAAAATTTATTTATTCCTATAAAGTAAATATATTTTGAATCAGGATAAAAAGCCATAAAAAAAAGAACATTTCAGACATATGTACATATTTCCATAGAATTGCCAAAAAATGTTGGCCTTGCCCAAAGTAACAATGTTACAATAACAATGTATGTAAAAGCAACCACTGACTCAGTATCTAATAGTAATCTAATACACTCGACTATAGCGTTCTCTCTTGTTTGTGCGGATATATTAGCTGTGCCTTGGGGCCAATCCTAAACACCTACCGGTTTCTGCAAATGGAAATGAACAATTTAATGTAATAGGAAGTATTTTACAACGCAATTGAATATTTCTACATCTTAACCTTACATTGCCACCCTTCTGCTTTCCCATTTCATTTAGTTTAGTTTACACTGCATTAGTAAAACAATTGGATTTAAATGACCCGCATTTTGATCGCAGAGCAACCCGCTCAACTTCAGTTTCATATTTTATTTTACTTTATTTTTATGGTCGTAAGCTAAAAGCTGAAAATGAAACTTGGAAATGCGTGAAAACTGGGTAAGCTAAATGTGTGTGCGGGTTGCGATAAGAAGGTACAGTAATTTTTTCCCACTCAATGCGATTAGATAAGGCCATAGAAAATTTAGGAGAAGGAAAATCAGCAAATGGATGGGCGTCATAAAATTAGCTTGTAATGAAACTTGTTACTGCTGGAGGCATACATAGACTAGAAAAAGAGTACAGTAAATCAAAAATGATTTTGAGCGCTTAACAACAATACGTACGGTATACGTAATATTTTGTCCAAAAGTGATGATATTATAATTCATATTTTGAAAACATAGAAAGACATTCCGGACAATTCCGAGACCTGGCCATCTCTAGAAGATCTAGCAGATTTCTAGAAAGTCTAGGTGGGTAGAATCCCATAAAGGACCTCGTAAATATAAAGCTTAAACAAGGCGATGTGTGATATTATAATACATAGAATTCCACAAGCGGATTTGTTGCTTTAAAAGACTTAGGTTCGGAAGAAACACTTCTTAAATTTCGGTCCATCTGCTCGCTCTGTAATTATGTTGCTCCACGCTGAGATAAGCCACATTGCTTACATGTGCATTTTGCGGTAATTATATAAAAGATTGCTCTCAGTATTTCTCTTATAGTTTTCCTCTGATCCCCTTAGCTTTGGCGGTAATTGAATTCATTCTAATGGACACCACCTAATGCGGTTATCTCGCTTGGATAATACTTCATATAAATATTAAAATGTGTTCCTCACATAATCTCATTAACATTCGACACGGGAGGAGAAGACTCACCCACCCCCCACCCCCCATCGAAAACCCCACCCCCCATCGAAAACCCCCCCCCCCCCCCCCCTCATTATAATTTTGTTAAATGTTATGTAAAGTGAGCGCCATGTCTCCATCCCAAATCAGCACTTTCTCTACGGCGCCTCATTGTCGGCTCTTCGGTCCTTGGAGGGTTGTCCACTGGCTTTCGTTTAGAATGACGTTTTGACTTTTAATTGTGTTTTAAAGTGTTGCGACCGCCCTTTGAGCCAGGCGGTTGAATTTCGCCTGCACTTGGGTCACTTTCAGGCCATTGGTTTTTGATTTAGCTCGGCTGTTGGGTCATTTGATGCCTAATTAAATTTAACGATGACGTTGACTTCTTCCTCTACTAGCCTCTCGACTTCTATATTGATTTGTGGCGGCGGGCGGTGTTATTTTACATTATCGATGTCAATTCGATTTCGAAATAGTGCAAATAGAAGGAAGTGTTCTAAAATTGGAAACGAATGCAGAAAAGAAATTCTCGCCAGAACTAAATTTTATTTATGTAGGTAGGTCACAATTAGCATTAAATTACTTAATACTTGATACTTAATACCATGAAACCTCCAAAACTCCACCACAAACATACAATTAAGTTTTTTTATTCAAGCGTATTTACTTTCCTTTTCGAGAAAAAGTACTGCGATATTGTTAGGGAATTCAAAATTAAAAAAGGAAAATAATTGTATATTTCGGATAACCATAACTCAAGAAATTATCCCATTCATATGTTAAATTGCTGACATCTCTACTAATGCATTTTGTTTACCAACCGACCTTTTATCATATAAGTTCGAAAAATAAATCGTTTAAGGTTAAAAATTATTACCAATATCAAGGATAATTGGTAGGCGATTTCTAGAGCAGCACTGGCAGCAGCATAACTCATCCAACCACCATCTCAACCCTAATGCTTAAATTCTCGTTGCTCTGGCACTTAAGGGGAGTGTGTTAAAAGGATTCTGCAGCAGGACGGCAGCTAATAACAGGATTAACACAAAGCAGGAAAATTGAATTTTATGCCAATATACTTAACCATGCGCTTAAAGAGTCATTCGGCTCGTAGATTGAAGAATCGAACGAAACTCGATGGCATGACAGGAGGAGGGGGATGACTTTGGCGACGAGCAAACACAAAGTCCCAAACGTAATTTTCACGAATTCATTGAACTGCGTGAGTGTGAAAAATAACAATTTAGATAAATATTGCGCCGGCGACCTCTATCGGCGTCGTGGCTGCCTTGTCATACACGGCGGGAGTCAGCATCGGCGACAACACAGCTTAGACCTCACCGGCTTAGGCGACGCCGTTGAAGGCGAGCTCTAACGGAGAGCACATCGACCGTTGACACAGAAATCATATTAATATAAATTAACGATGTGGAAAATTTAGTTTAGTAGTGAAAACCAAAGAAAAAGCGGCAGTCAGCGACGCCAAGTCAGTTGTACGGCTCACGTCGCCGGCTCATCAGTCAAAATGTCCAGGCAAGAAAATCCCAAAGCGACCCATGACGATTCCCATATCCCAACCCCAATCCCAATCTCAGCAGTGAGGGATTGTTTTGGTATCTTACTTTTCTTTTTCTAGCCCCTGGTGTAACAATTTTATCCGTATTAATCTCTATCTGCATATATTTCCAGTTCTTCAATTAATTGGTCTTCATAATTTTAATGCACTTTATAAAGTACGTGGGACGCGGAATTGGTGATAACATTCGCATCATATTCATCGACATAATCATAATCCGATTACAACTACGGCATTCAGGAGATGCATACGGCGGGGTACCAACATATTGAAGTACCCATACAAGCTAACCAGAAGAAGAGAAGAGACTCTGTCCTTCGAGCGGATTGGATTTTACAATCTTAGATTGAAAATTAATTAGTGAAAGTTTCTGCTAGGGGGTGGTTGCCTTTGGTTACTAATTAAAAATAATACAAATAATAAGTTTATCAACACTTTTTTCATGCTACTACTGAATGTTGATTTATAAATTTTTCAAGGATAACTTACCGTTAATTTTATATGAATAAAATGTCATGACTCTTAATATATCTTTTAAAAACCCTTTTGATTTATTACTGATCAATGTTGAATAAGAATAAAAATAATTGAAAAGTTAAAATAAATTTACATCTTTAGGGATGCTACCAGATTAAAAATATGTTTTTTTAAAATAGCACAGCAGCCGCAACACTGTCCGATTTGCAGAAAAATAAATCAAGGAGCTTTTCAATTAAAGTGTTTTACAATGGACCGTGCTGCTTTGGATATAGGATCGCCTTTAGTCACCACTGGCAACAAATATTTCCGAATTCAGAGACTCGTCATTAGTGCCAAAAATGTAGGACAAAGGACAGGCTGCGTACTCTGGTGATTTGTAGATTTTGGGCAACCCGGAGATTGTTATTGATAGTATTACATTGAAACATTATGATGATGATTAGTGTATGGAAGAGGCTTAGGTTTGATTATAACAATAACTTTGCAAACGACCATAAAATTGATTTCAAAGAACAGAGCCTAGCGCTTGCGTTCTTGGTAGAACTCTCGGATTAGCTGGCGCAGATAACGCATTTCGTTGCGACGCTCCTGCAGAGTGCGACGAAGCTGCTCGTTTTCTTTAGACAGCACATGCTCCTCGCCCAGCACATTCTCCATTTCAAGTTTCTTTTTCTGGCGATATCGTGTGGCAGCGTTCTTGTTTTGCTCCTTTTTCCTGATCTTTCGATCCTCTACACCTCGCCCGTAAGTGCGAGTGCGCTTTTTTGGCTGGGACGCAGACTGCTCGATAGGTGTGTGAGCTGGCGAGGAGGAGCTGCTGATAAGCTGTGGAACCCAGTCCTCGTCGGCGTCGGCGATGCTGCTGCACACACCGCTTTCTGTGCTTCTGCTGTCTAAAGATGAAGACGCCTGAGACTCGCAGTCCTCGTTGAACTGCTGCCAGTTCGTGGAGAACTCGAGCTCCTTAGCACGCATATTGACGATATCATCGACCAGTTGGTTCTCGCGGGCAATTTCGCTGCCGCCTACCCAGTTGTTAAAGTTAAAGGTCGTGGCAGAAACTGCGTTTGTAACATCAGGAGTATAGCATTGCTGCAATATTTGAAGGTTTATTAAGAACACATATAAGTACAATGCACACTCATATTATGACTTACCACCTTTTGCTCGGCCTTTACGAGCACGGGTTTTGGCAGTGCATCGACCGTCTGTTTGTAACTTTCGAATTGAGGGGGAGACTGCGGCGGCGTTAATTGCTGTAGAACAAGTGATGGACCATCATTGAGCTGGTAATCGGCGGCAGAAAGAAGCGAAGCAGCGTCTGAAGATGCAGCGAATTGTACTTTGTTTTCGGGTACTGTGACCTGAGTTATAACATTGATGTTGGGCTGATAACTGTTACTCTCATAATCGATGCAGTTCAACGTTGCCTTTTGGTCCAAAAGACATTCTAATGGAAGAAAAAAATTTAAATTTTAACACTGAAATTCAAATATATATGTAAATTCATTTTGAATATATATAAAGGGGCAAAATGTCACCATGACAATTAAAAATGGTGAATTCATTTTTAGTTTGTCGCTTGTTTTGCCTGTTTGTATTGTCACGCCAAGTCACGAAAGTAATTCTAGACCATAGATATTCAGTTGATAACTCGTCGGGAATTAGGGTTTCCTTTTTCACTTTTTAATGAAATAAAAATCAAAAACTATCTTCATCCAATTTAAAAAAAATTATATTTATTGACTTATTTAAAAAATACAATGAGCTTCGAATATGCTACTGATATTTACTGAGTTATTTTAAGCATCTATTATACTATTTAACTTAAGGGAGCTTTCCAGTGTAACAGCCCGAAAAATCGCTGTTTTTCGCAATTTTTTTTTTTTAAGAAAAAATAATCTAATCAGTCTGGTTTTTTTTTTGTATATTAATTGGGTATTGAAGAATAAAAAACAATTTTTTAAAGATCGATTTATTTATTAATTAATATCTATAAAAATGATGAAACAATTGTTGCAGAAAATGCACTAGGATGTGGTGTCCACGTTGGGGGTCACAATTTTGATGTGAAACAAAAAACACAAAAAGATTATTGATCGGTATATAATTGGCTTTCATGCTATGGAGGCTATTTTTTTTTGTTTCAATTTTTTTGCTAAAATGGTGCCGGTTTGAAGAAAAAGTATCGATTATATCCTTTTTATTTTAGGAGGTTTTTTTACAAAAAAATAGGAAGATGTCAAAAAAAAAAGCTTCCATAGCACAATAAACAATGACGTTAAGAATATTGTGTAAAAAATTCAACTCAATAGCTTTAAAACTCTGCCGTCCAAGTCCGACACCGTTTTGAAAAATGCTATTTCGAGAAAAACGATTATTGATCGGTATATAATTGGCTTTCATGCTATGGAGGCTATTTTTTTTGTTTCAATTTTTTTTGCTAAAATGGTGCCGGTTTGAAGAAAAAGTATCGATTATATCCTTTTTTTTTTAGGAGTTTTTTTTACAAAAAAATAGGAAGATGTCAAAAAAAAAAGCTTCCATAGCACAATAAACAATGACGTTAAGAATATTGTGTAAAAAATTCAACTCAATAGCTTTAAAACTCTGCCATCCAAGTCCGACACCGTTTTGAAAAATGCTATTTCGAGAAAAACGCGTTCAAAGTTTCAAGTGAGGAAATTGTAGGTAAATCGTTTACTTACGGTCAATCAGCGATGCCGAAATAATAACCGAAATAATCTGAATTTCGGCATGAAAATGTCAGGGAATATTCGGAAGAGTGTATACTATTCGATAAAACAAAAAATAAAAACGATTTTTTGAAAATTTCACACTGGAAAGCTCCCTTAAATTAACTTCAAGTATAGGGTATAAATTTCATTGTTAACAATGAAATCTTTGTTTCATCAAATAGGCCAAATATCGATAGATATTGCGGAATAAAATTAGAAAAAAAAATTAAAAATGGTTCAACAGCAAGGGCGTGACCGGTTTGGCGGCTGTAGGGCGTTAGAGTGGGCGGGTCAAAAGTTTTTTTTGGCAAATCGATAGAAGTTTACAAGACTTATAAATATGTGAAAAATATCAAGACAGTTTTCAAAAGTGTGGTCGTGGCAACATGGGTCAACAAACTTGAACTGCGTCTATGTCTCTAGAATCTGTATTCTGAATCTCAACCTAGCTTTTATAGTTCCTGAGATCTCGACGTTCATACGGACAGATCTAGAATATACATATATACTTTATATGGTCGGTAACGCATCCTTCTGCCAGTTACATACTTTTCAACGAATCTAGTATACCCTTTTACTCTACGATTATTTATTTTATAAAAACGAGTATAAATATTTATATATATGCAAGTATTTTATGTGTGTAATTTATAAAGACGTAGACGTCGCTATTACTTTTCCATCAACAGATATACTATATTAAAAATATATATTCATACAGAATTTCTCAAAAAAATGTTTCGCAACTTCATAAGCAACCTAATACTACTGTGTTTTATAAAAGTGAATTTTGTTTGTCTACATTTTTGCACTCTCAATTGATACATATGTATTTCCATTAAAACGAAGGACAACGAATACTCGTATCTCGTTCAGAACTTTAGTAAACATTTACATATTGATTGTGGCATATTTTTCTCGGTATACGATTGGTTTGCTGTTGTTTTCAATTTGCTTTTATTAAAGAACGACGGAGATATTTTATACTGAACAAAGTTCGACGACATCAGTTTAATTATTTGTTACAAATGCAATCACAATTCAAATAAAAAAAGTAATTCCTCGCAGAAAAATCACATGGGAGTGCAACCTTCTAAAAGCATAGTTGCAACACCTGCTTGGCTTCTAAAAGCTGACCCAGCGACACCTTGGGCTTGAGTTTGCCTAAGCATTCGTCTCCCCCAAGATCAGTTCTACATTAGCATAACAAGTTTCGTACCGATCGATATATACATACATATATGTTCAATCTCCTCGCAAGCACCTGCGTTTGAATTCGTTAAATTCAGAGCAACTGTAACTACGGTTTTTAATTTACATAAAAATGCGACTAAACCGTAGATGTTACCATGCCTAGCACTGGATAATGCTATATAAAACACAATATTGTGTTGTGCAATAACAACAAGGAAGTGTAAACATTTCATTTGATAGCTTTAATGAATTTTAAGAAAGAAAGGAGCAGATTAACTTTCCTATTTTGATTCTTCTCTCTCTTTTATGAGTCAAAACATCTACCTAACATCTTTATAATATAAAAAAGTACATACTTCTTATCAGTATTTAAATATTTAAATATTAGAAATTCTATTATGATATACACTTTAAACTGCAAGTTAATAAATGATTAGCTTTAAATTTTACATGATTATATATAAAAGGGACGAAAAAATCTTTTGAGAGCATTTTCATTATATATTATCTATAATTAGATTTTAACTTTTGCCTCCATGTGAAATAAATTAATTATTTAGTTTTCCTTCATTTCCAACAACAAAAAAAATGAAAAAGCTCTATATGCATATATGAAGAAAACAATGTACCATTTGCATTATCAAATAAAACGACAGAGACAACTATATTAACAAAATCATGCGGGAAATAAATATGATTATACATACATATTTATATTAAATGAGAGCATGATTAGCGAAAACCTTGAAGCAAGACTGACTTTATAGGCAAATAAGTGTGCACTCGCCTATAAACACATTGTAAGAGATGAAACCAAGAAAGTTTATGTAAAAAGTTTATTGTATATCAATTTTTTTACAAGTTGTAATGTCATACGGGCTTAAAACTTGTATATCCTAAACTTTATGAATGTGTTCCATAATCTGATATACTGCTCCAGCTACAGCCAATGGCTACCAAAACATCAATAACAACTTGCTACCCAATTCCAGTCACTGTATGCAAACGAATTTTTTAAATATTGAATTTGGACTTAATAATAAGAAAGGAATTTCGAAGAAGTATAAAGTCCACAGGATCGATACAAAACAAACGTAACAAGCTGGCAGACTTGATTAGCGTACTCAAAGTTAATTTTTTGTCTTGCAATTACGTATAACATAGCACCCTTTTACTTACCATATGCTTGCATAAATATATATGTGCTCATTTTTGCGGCAGCAGTGAATCGTTTTGTCGAATATAAAGTGTTGTCCCACAAGTTTTTATTAAAAAAAAAATGTAAGCAATAAATGAGAATAAATGAGTAGACTGACCTAAACCTAACAATAATCGAGTTCTAAACAAAATGTTACAATAGCTATTTAAAAGGAGAATTCCTTATATTATGAAGATAGAAAAATATTAATATTAAATATTAATCAAATTTCCAAATGAAAGTAAGGAATCACAGAATCAAATTAGAAAGTACAAATAAAAAGCTGGAAGACGGGTATAAGTTCAGCAAATTTTCTTATTAAATAAAAAACAAAAACGGTACACAAAACAAAGCGCGTGGTAAAACGTATGTGAAAAGTATTAAAAGTTTTAAATTGCATGAAGGGATTTGAGTTATTGCTTTTTATTGTGCATCTGTTCTTCGGTTGCTGGATTTCTGTCCGTAGGATACAGCTGCTGCCGCAAAATGGTCGGCGTAGTTGAAAATCTGAAGTTCCTGCTTAGCGTCGTTTAACCAACTTTTGCGAGTTTATCACAATTTCACGGTTCCACATGTAACGGTATCCACAGTGTGGTATCATGCTAACAAAGTCCTTGGTGCCCGCACTCGAACTTTCAGGTGATCGCGATTGTCCCGTGGGTCGGCAGATTTTCCGAGGTCCGGCTACATATAGTTTCCAATCGATAATCGCCTTTAGTGGAATCTAGCCGTTTTGTCTTCCCCTGTGGCTTAAGTTAGAAGTGCGAATGGCTCTCGCTGGCAACTCACTTCACAAATTTGGAAAGCGCTATCCGCTTTAATGCGTAATGCAAAGATTCTGCACTTTATTTTTAACGACACACCAGATTTCCTTATATAAGTTATTTAACACATTTTTTATAATGTTTTTATTTTTGATTGGCTTTTTAGCGTTTATAAAACGCAAAGACCTGTGGTTACTGCCTCTCTTCTTATTTGTTATTGTATCGTTTTATTTTAACCCGTTTTCTTTGTGTTAGCGAGTCAATACGTGTCCAAGACGTGAAATGCGGGGCGGCAATCAAAGTTAAGGCCGAGATTCAATCCGAGTGCTCGCGTCTGAGTAGCGATTTGTACTGAGTACCGACTACAAGCCGCGCATGGTTTTTGCTCGGCTAACTAGCGGGCAAGAGCGAGTGAACGCCATTGGCAGCGGAGCTCAGAGAGCGCCCTGCATTAAGATCAATCTGTTCGTTTATTTCGAGCCCGAGATGCTATCAGCTGAGACAAGTGGACAGTCACAATCTGAGCCAACGGACTCTGCACAGTGGTGCAAATTTAGGTTATTTGTTTTATTGATCTGTAGCTGAACAAAAATTAAAATAGCTGTCCTGTTTCACACAGGAAATTTCAGATAACTTAAATTTGTAATTAATATTAAAATTTAACCACAGCCTTGCTCAGCACCTTCAGTTCTTCAAAAATTGAATTTCTAAATTATATAGGTTTTCTATACAGTATTATCAACACCTTCAATAATCAAGTCTCTGCGTAGGTTGCTCTTAATTTTAGGAGAAATAAAGATTATGTTACTGAAAAAAAATTTTTTAAAATTAAAACTCCGCTTTCCATAAAACAAACTATGTAATATACTGAAATCAAATAGTATTAGCAGAATCGTGCGTATATGTATATATGTACACTATACATGCTTGAGATGTTAATAGGAGTAATCTCCCAACATATTGATATAACCAACATGTCTTCTCATGTCACAGGGTTAACCACAATACTTATTTCATCTCCTTTTATATAAAATGTATTTATAAAATCTACCCAAGTGAGCCTTAGTGACAGTTTCAAAACGGGAGGCACGTCTTCCGTAAAAATTTACATTTCAAACAAAGAAGCTTCCTGATCTCCTTAAAAATACCAAAATTATGATGGTCATGATGTCAAATGGTTCATTGATCGCAGATACTTAATATATTTCACTAAAAAAACATACACTATAAGATTAAGGGAAGAGAATGGATCGAGTTGCTACCTTAAAAAGCACACAACCCAGCTGTTATCTATTGAATTCTTAATGTATTAACCGAACGTCAGCAAAGAGTCCAGAGAGATTACTACAGAGAGAAGCGGAGAAGAGAGAAAAGTCCCGCCGTTCACTCGCTTAACGCGTGATCAAGTACGAAAAAAACCGATCACAACCGATTTCATTGCTCTCGCTCGATCTGAGTCTTTGTTGTTGCCTGGAAATTAGCCATTACAGCGCTTGCTTGGGGCCAACGTTGATAAACAATAATAAAATGCACGGTGAAAACAATAATACAAAAACAAGCTTATGCTCAATCTAAAGAGTACCAGTAAAATACGCTAACGAAAACAAAGCAAACTTAAAACCGGTTCCTCAACTTTACCTGTTGGAATTTTAGGTTCAAAACCATTTGATGTGCGAGACCCTAATGACTCAAACAATGAAATTCACTTGATCTATACTAATGATTAAGAAGAGCTGTAGGAACATTTTTTTTCGTCTCATATTTTGCAATTTAAAAACAAGAAAAAAAGTATGTACAACAAAAAAAAATGTAATTTAAGCAAATGTTGAGTTTTAATATGTATATAAATATCGTTTTTTCGGGAATTTCGCAGACGTTAAAAGCTCCTGCGAATATCTAAATATTTTATTTTTAGTGATAGGTGTATTTATTTAAGATATTTGTATTAAATTGAAAACTCAATTTATTAAAAACTTCTAATATAACGAATGATACGGACAATTTAAGCTGCTCAAATATTTTTGGAATATCAATAATAAGAACTCTAAGAGGTATTTCTTATGGGCGAAGGTGGAATAACTTCCCGCAAATCGATTTATCTGCATTTTGCGCACAGTTAGTCACAAGAACACGTTTCATACCAAAAAGTAAGCACACTAAAATATACCTACCTTCATCTTTCAGGTCAAAGATCTCCACAACCATCTCTTCATCGCTAAGTAACTCGAGAGAGGCTGCTTCATTCAGGGTCATAGCCTCATCATCGCCAATAAGAATAATGCCTTAAATTAAAATCCTTAAAAATCCCTTCAAAAAAAGCTTCTAGGCACCACAAACCATTTGCAAAGTTATCGTCATACAGCCACTCCGTATCGCTTGAGTCAGTAAGCGGAAACAGATCGGAGCCCAAAACCGATGTTGGGGATTGTGGCTCCATCTTGAGGTCCCAGTACAGCTCCTTGGGCAACTGCAAGCTCTCCATGGTTTGGTGAAATGATGCGTCCATATTCAGAGTTCAAATCAGGGGTCAAAGATATATTTTGTTTTGAAAGTATGAAATCCGGTCCGAAGAATGAGAATGTTTGTTTTCGCGCTGTGTTTTGTTGTTGTGAAGATGCCATGATGGCGCTGAGAATTAAAGAAACGAATTAATTATTATTAATTGGTTCACTGCACAGCCTACAGCTATTCATTGACTTATCCCGAGTCATGGTGATAACGAATAGTCGCTACTCTTTTTAAAAACAATTTTTGAGCATTTTACTGTACCTGTTATTTTCCAATTACACTCAATTCGTTGAAAAAGAAATGCCTTTTCAACATACAACCGTACAACCACCAAAAAAGTTGAGATAATGTTTAACATTTTAAGTAAATCTAGAATGCAAAGATGGAGCTGCAATCGTGCAGCCGATTTAGACAGCTCTGTCATGAGCTGTGTTCGCTTGGGGTAGTCCTTACTGTGGTGAGTCATCTCATTTTCGCACGTGCAGGCGACTTGCAACGCGCTTTACTCAACTTCAGTCGGAGATTGCGTCAGCCAATTTCTTTACCTTTAGCAGGTGGCATGCCCCACTGAGTTTTGATTTGCCACGTTAGCACGGTCAATAGAGAATGCATACAAGGCAGTGCCACCAACACACGTGCAGCAACAATGAATGTGCAACGCAAAGTGCGGTAGTGTGCGTGCGAAATTGCGAAACTATCGAGAGTTTAGCTTGGTGCATACTCACTTTTGATTTTTATACGTTTCCATTTTGTTGTGTTTGGGCACCTCGGTGCTGGTTGTTTTTGCTTGCGCGCAAACTATAGAGCCATCTTTACGTTAATATAAATGCCGAAAACGTGGAAGAAAATAAAAATTTGACCTTTTTGCGTTTCATTTGGAACGATAATGAGTGTTGGAATCAGTGTTACCAGATCGGGAAATGCCTTCCGCTACTTTCTACTAAATAATCCACCACTTTTTCACTCGCATTCAAAGTACACAAAATCATTCGTAAAATATTATTAAATGTCTACATAAAAATTTAGAACTGAAAAGCATTTGTTTAAGGCCTTCTAACAGTACAAATGAAAAAATTCCCTGAGTGTATATTATTTAATTTAGGCTCGAGAAAAGTATTTAAGCAGAAGAACATGGGAGTAAAAAACCCTTTAGTCTGCTGATCGAGAATTAGGCAGACAGCATTACTTTGTAACAAGGTGTATAGTTGAATACTTACTATTCAATTTAATGCGTAACTAATGTATATCGATAGTTTTTTTTGCTGCGTGTTCACTAATTTTATTCTGGGTATTTCTCCAACTAATTACTTAAGCACAACAATGTTTAAAAAACACATTACAAATACTCAATAATATATATATATTCCAGTTTTCCTTATTAGTCTGAACGCATTAACTTTTTATTGATGCGGTTTCAAGGGGCTGTCGGAATAAGGTATAATAGCATTCGCATAAAACAAGGGTCACCCCATTGGAAATAATCACGGGAAATAGCCGTCCTAAATGCATTGTTTTGCTATTTCGGAGCAGAAAACATATGACCTGGTACTTCGTCTTCACACACTTAACGTTTGGGGTGATCATGCTCATTATTGCGCTTTTCGGCTCACAGCTTACAGCCATTTTTAGGAAGATGGTGCTGTTTATCAGAGTCGCCAAATGCTTGACAACCCTGATTTGATGGCGAGGGCTCGCTACCCGCAATAAGTTAATGTGTGCTAAATTGTAATTAAACTACGTAGCAGCTTTGTATTGCGCGTGTGTGCGTGGTATTGGTAGTCCGTCGTGCCTGCTAACTGCTCGTGTTTCTGCTTTAGGGGGCAGCTGCAGTTGTACCACAATCGCAGTGCGCGTGTGTATGAGTGTATATATGAGTGGGAACGGAAAAAGGAAAAATCCAAAGACAGCGCTGAGCCAGAGGTCAAAAGTGCAAACACAGAACTGCTTGTGGAGTGCATACAATGGATGGCAAGGCCGAATGCCAGGAGTCAAATCGACTAAGCTCCATATAGTTATAGTGGAAAGGGGGAGAACATTTCTGCCTGGTATCTGCGCATATAGAAGAACATGTCTATACATATATATGTACGTTTTCCTTGCTGATAAGCAGCTCGAGTGAGGTAGAGAGAGAGATTGCGCGTCAGCTGTTCATTGTTTTGGATGTGTGCGGCGCAGGTTATGTGCGTTTCGCAGCTTCGTTCTCCGATCAGTTACGTTTGTGGAATGAAACCGCTCGTTCTGCCCGCTTCGTTTGCCCTCCATCATATCCGCGTGTGTTTGCGAGTAGTTTGAGGGCTTCACTATCAAGATGATAAAAGCGTCCACTGACGTCTCGTTCTGACGTCCGTATCCCCAGCCAACCCCGCGCGCGATTGTGTGTGTGCGAATATTGTTATTATTGTGCTGTGTGACGCATATAACGGCAAAATCGGGGCGTGTTTGCCATTAGAGAATCTTCAATCGGACAGGTGTCGATGACGGAAAGCTGAAGGTGTCGGGCATTGTAAACAAATCAAAATCTTAAAACCGTGCTATGTCTCTTTCAAATAATCGCTTATGTTACTAATTTAGATAATAGAATGACAAGGACACACAGGACAAGATCTATAGAGAATTAATAAATGTGCTAATCGCGAGGCAAGATAAAACATATTTTTTTGATCAAGTTTCTGCGAACGTTTACATATTTTGGAACGATGGAAAAACCCCATCCAAATTAAAAAAAAAGTCAGCGCCAGCTATTAAAAACCATTGCTACGCAAGACACATTAAAAAACCATTAAATGTGCCCTCGCCATATCGACATAATCATCAACCGCCAAACTTTTTAGGTCAACAGTAAACTATTTGCATAGGCATCCCCTGGCACCTGTTGAAAATGATGCTGAATAAACACAAGGGATTCCAACGTACAAGCCAAATGTTTCCCCACCAGCTGCCGCAGCTGCATCAGCAGCCTTATCTGCAACAGTCTCTGTCCCAGAACTTCCAGCAATTGCAGTACGCAACGGGAGCAGGTGCTTCGGCGTCAGGGTCCGCAGAGGCTACTGCAGACCTGCTCAAAGCGGAGCGGGAGTCCATCCACTCCGGTCAGTTTATGGTCTCGCACTTCGAGGCAGAGGAGGCGCAGGACGACCTCGAGGATGACGGCGAGGTGAAGATGCTGGACCCTGAGGACCCCGGTCTGGGCAAGCCGGGCGAGCCAACCAACACATGTCGTGACGTGCAGCTGTACGTACCCCAGACAGTGGCCCACTTCAGCGCCATGGACCAGGAGGGCGACGAGAGCAGCATGAGCATGGTGACCTCCCACCTGGAGATAGAGACCTCGCTCACCAAACTCTTCAAGTGCATGAATCTGGCCTATAGGTGAGTTGACCACGAGACCACAACCAAACACCGGGGCACCAAAAAACTATGAAATGTAGTTTCCCGCTTGTTCACGCGTTTCGAGCGTGATAACGCTCAACTGGCCAACGAAAATCCAGCAACCGAAAAAGCTTGGACCGCTTCGGTCCCATAATCGCGGCACATGTTGAGACGTGACGTCGCTGCTCGGGTTACTTTGGCCCCACATTGCCTCAATCGCTCCTCAACCTCTGCAACCGCGTATACCCCTCTTTCTGGGTGGTACTTCTCCCATTTCTGCAAACGACAGCGCAATCATAATGAAAATATTAAAGTAATGCCAAAGCGATATCAGAATGATTTTAAAGCACTTAATTTTGCAAAATAATATGCAAATTTCTTACAACATATTATTATCTGAGAGGACCTTATCAACTAAACATCTGAATTGTGAAGCTATTATTTTTTTGTTGCTTGCTTATTGTAAATATCTAGGAATTCCGATTTCTTGCATTTACACTACCATGTGATTTTATTGTTGTTTTAAGTGATGTGGTGGTGCCACTTACCAGGAGAGTGTGCGATCTCCTGGTGCGCTTTAGCGATTTCAATCCGATTGAAAAACGTGTTGATATTTTTTCGCATTTTAATTAGTCTTGTAAATTTCTATCGATTCGAAAAAAAATTGTTTTCCACGACCACTCTAACGCCCTAAAACCGCCCAAAACTGCCACGCCCACATTTTTGAATAATTTTTAGATTTTTTTTATAATTTTATTATCGCTTAAATTTCTATCGATTTTTTCCACGCCCACTGCCCACCGCCCACATTTTTGAACACTTTTTAAATTTTTTCTTATTTAATTCCCCAATATCTACCGATATCCCAGAAAAAATTATGAAATTTCGCGTTCGCATTTACACTGAGTTACATCGGGGAAACCGACTATAGCATTCTCTCTTGTTTATTTTACTTGTTGCTGATTTTTTTTTGAAGCGACTCTACCTATTTCTTATAAAATTTAAAGTTTTGTTTCTCTTAAAATTCCATGATTATTAATGCAGCATATACAAGTTATAAAGAAAGAAAAATAGTAATTTTTCCAAATTCGGGACAATTAATCTATACAAAACTAAAATATAAGAAAATGTATTTTTGCGACTTTTTGAAAAACCCGCAAGTTTAGGGAGAAAACCGTAACATTTATACTGCTTTAGCCTACCCTTTGAACACGTGAAGCTTGAGACTTTGTTGTATGTTGTTGGAAAGGCATTTCTATCTTAGCTATCTTTGCTTTGTGCTTTTCTGATAAGACTCGATCAAACATAAACACTTTGATGAGGAAAAAACAAGTGACGAACAAGATCTCTGATTTGCACTTTTGTTACGAAAAATATTTTCCACTTCACTTCATAAAAACCTAAAAGCAACATTTTCCATTAGCCGTACTACATTCCTTTAAAATTATGTATCAGCAGGTAGATGAAAGCTTGTATTTCCTATAAAGTATATATGTATATTCTTGATGAGGGTTACCAGTGGAAAACTTTGACGACTTTTTTCATTTTAGTTGTCTTGACAATTTCTACTGATATGCCAAAGACATTTTGTCTTCTATATACACAAGAAATAAAACAAGACAGAGTCGAGTTCTACAGCTCAAAGAAGCTGGGTTCGAAAAATCAAATTTTTGAAATTTAAAAACTGGAATCGTTTGCCCACCAATTATTTTTTTGTCCAGTTTTTGAGATATGAATTTTCGAAAAAGTTAGAAAATTTTCGAAAATCAAAAATTTCACTTTTTTCAATTTTTTTTTTTAAATCGCAATAACATCGTTTGCCCACCCTTTAAAATTTGGAAAAAATTTATACTTTATAAAATATAAAACTTTCAAGTTTACCTCGGTATACTCAGTAAATAAAACGTTTGACCATCTATTAAAACGAAATATTATCAACAAAAAACGTTTGCCCAACCATTAGTATTAGTTTTTATCGTTTGCCCACCCTTAAAAAAAACTTTAAGCAAAATTCTTTTTTGTTTGCACACACTTAAAAAATAAACAATTCCGTTTGCCCACCTCTTTAAAATAAAAATTTTCAATTAAAAACGTTTACCCACCCTTTAAAAATAAATTATTTTGTTTGCCCATCCTTTAAAATTAGATTTTAAAGTTTGCCCACCCTTTAAAATTAGTTTTTAATTGAAAATATTTATTTTAAAGAGGTAGGCTAACAAAAAAAACTTTGTTTAAACGATGGGCAAAGGAAATTATTTATTTTTAAGACTGCGCGAAAGAAAAAAACTAATTTTGAAGGATGGACAAAAGTTAAAATCTAATCTTGGGCAAATGTGGACAAACGAGGGCAAACAATTATTGCGATTTAAAAAAAAATTTGAAAAAAGTAAAATTTTTGATTTTAGAAAATTTTGGAACTTTTTCGAAAATTCATATCTTAAAAAATGGACGTGGGCAAAAAATGGGCAAGCGACTCCAGCTTTTAAATTTCAAAAATTCGATTTTTCCGAACCCAGCTTTTTTGAGCTAAAAATTTAAACCATTACAGGCTGGTGGAAATTACATGACCCACAGAAAAACATATTGTTATAAATACGCATTGGATGATTTTTCTTTTGTTTCATTTCATTTGATAGTTTTTTATCTCGTCAAGACGTTTGATCAGATAGTCGAAAGAAACTTTTTTTGTACACAGCCATCTAGTTTCAATGGCATAGCAGCTATGGTGGGACAAAATGTAAATATTTAAAGGTTTTTAAAATTTTTGTTTAATAATATCACTTTAACTGGAACTTTTAACTGTTATAATTTCACAAATTTTTCCCGTGTAGTATAGGACTTTCGTTACCATAGTAGTCGCCCCTACGTGGACTGCCGTCCACGTTATTTACCTTATATATATCTTTATGGGGACAAACACATTTTTAAAGATCTGATTTAAATACATATAATACCATATGAAAGGGTTTTAAAAATTAATATTTATATTAAAATATTTATCGAAAATGTTCGATACAAATTTCACAGTTTTTATGTATTTCATATTATATTGCTCCATTTAAACCAAAATTGTTAAAAAATAATTTTGAAAAAACCACAATCGGAATAAATTATGTCTATAATTCCTTAAAATAGCTTGATAACAATTTAACTAGAAACTAGGAATTTCTTCCTAAATTAATATGCTATTATTTATTTAATAGGTGTTTTTGTTAAAACCGATACAAATGTATACACAGAAGCGTGTATATTTTAAAAAGATTGCAAACGGCTTAGGGCTGAGGTTCAGCCTATTTTTATAACGCAATCTCCGCATTGATTTGTTTTGTAACTGATAGTATAGATAGAAAATTTTCCATGTTATAAAGTATTTTATTTAATTTTTAATTTATATATATTTAACTTTATTGAACACAAATTAACTTTTAATTTACAGTCAAAAACTTACCTCGCCCAAATGGAATCATTTCAAAGGAGTGCGACTTCGGTGGAAGGACAAAATTCGCCTAAACAATGTCATCTGGCGTTGCTGGCACATGCAGTGTAAGTAATATAACAAGCCCTTTTAATAGTATGATCGAACTGCAAGCAACATCATACCCAAATAAATGATTTAATTAAGAGAACATTTGGCGAGGGTTTCCCAAATACCTAATAAAAATGTGGGAGTAGTTGTCGTTGCCTTGTGATAAGGAGATGATAAGGCTCCCAACTATTTGTTTGTTACGGCACATGAGATTGTATCTCACAGAATTTTTCAGATGTTATTATCATTGTGTGGGCACGGCATTGGTAAAATATTCCAAACAAGTAAACTAATGTTATGAGCATCTTCTTGAAAAGCGCTACACGTGCAAAAGCCTCATGAACAAAAAAAATCTGAGTGAATCAGAGAGCCAGAGGCCTCCATAAGCTTTAAAAGCACAAGTTACCTTCTCATCCGCTCTCGCTTTTGAAGCTGCTGGTCGGCCAATAGTTGTCAGCTTGTTTGGGGCAGATTCTAGGCATGATCCCCGTTTAGCTGGCTGGACGGGATACTGGATGAATTAGCGTTGCCAGGCGGGCATCGCCGACTCCTCAGTCGCCTTCGCCACTTCGGGTTCTTATCATGGTCTGGTCGGCTGTGCCGCTGGCCCTTATCATAGTCTGGACCCTAGCCGATTGTCATTTCATTTCTGTTCTCTGCTAACTTTTGTTTTTGATGGGGTGTAATTAAAAGCTAAACATATGATTTCGGCGCTGCTAGACTTCACTGACCACCGGCTCTATCGTCTAGACAGCCTCGGAGTTTCCCGCGCACTTCAGCCGCAGTTTCAAGTATTGATTGATTAGCACTTTTAAAAAGCAGAAGTAAATGACATAAAGCATAAGTCAGGCAAACAGCGAATCGGGTTGATTATGCATTTAGCTTGACAGCTAGTGGACCGACAGTCTGCTGATACTATTTCCAAAATTTTCCGTTACATCATCTCTGCGAGTGGGAGGCCGGCAGCCCTGTGTTACAAAGCCATCGTGAGGGCAGTGATTATCTCTTCGGCCTTCTAGATGTCGGCGACAACGGATCGGCGACAAAGGCAAATGGAATTTTTTTTGCTTATTTATAGGTAGACACTACAACCGTCTCATCAGCAAATATCATTTTGTCTTTTAATTAGTACTATAATTTTTGTTATTATCTAAGTTCATATATACCATTCGTAAATACCTCATATGTGAAGGTCCTGGAAAGATAATGGAAGCAAATAATCTGTTGCGATTCCATATTTATAATTTTACTTGTGCGTTCTTTTGTTGCGTTAATCGTGACTAAACAATGTTTTAAATGAATACACACGAATTTCGGTAGAGATCTATTAATTCACAAAATTAGTCTTCCGGATTTTCGATGTGGCAAACGAAATCTAGGTATTTCCGAATAAAATTCTGTAGTCTAAAGGTCTTGTCTTAAGGAGGATAACCAGTTTGAAAAGCCGGAAATCCAGTGTTTTTATGAGGTCTTTTTAGAAAAAAAGAATATTAGAAGAATATTTCGAATTCGTTTCAAAAAATAGCATAGTTTTTAGTTTTTTTTCGCCTTTCTAAAGTACTTTGTGAAATTTCACCCAAAAGGTTCAAATTCTTAATCCTTTAAAAAAAAACAAAAGGGGATGCTATAGTCGAGATCCCCGACTATCAGATACCCGTTACTCAGCTAGTGTGAATGCAAAAGCGAAAATTCTTCATAAAATAAGAAAAAAATTTAAAAATTGTTCCAAAGTGTGGACGTGACCGGTTCGGCGGTTAGAGTTTTTTGCAAATCGATAAAAATTTACAGGACTACAAAAATTATGTAAAAATATCGAAAAATGGTTCATAAATATGTGCGTGGCGGTTTTGTGCGGTTGTTGGGCGTTAGAGTGGGTGCGGACAAAATTATTTTGCAAATGGATATAAGATTTACAAGACTTATAAAAATGTGAAAAAATATTAAATATCGTTAAAGTGGGCTTTAGAGGGGCCGTGGCAACATGGGTCGTAGGGAATACCAGATTCGTTGAAAAGTATGTAACAGGCAGAAGGAAGCGTTACCGACCATATAAAGTATATATATTCTTGATCAGGATCAATAGCCGAATCCATCTAGCCATGTCCGTCTGTCCGTATGAACTTCGAGACCTCAAAAACTATAAAAGCTAGAAGGTTGAGATTCAGCATACAGATTCTAGAGACATAAACGCAACGATACTTTTTCATAATTTTATTAGTCGCTTAAATTTACATTAGTTTGCCAAAACACTTTTTGCCACGCCCACTTTAACGCCCTTAGTCCACCAAACCACATTTTATTCCCCAATATCTATCGATATCCCAGAAATATGATATTTCGCGTTCGCATTCACACTAGCTGAGTAACGGGTATCTGATAGTCTGTGGACTCGACTATAGCATTCCTTCTTGTTTTGTTTTTTAATTCAAAATACGCTAACAAAGTGAAATAGACAAGTTTTATAAAAATAAAAGAAATCTGTTGTTAAATCTGAAAATATCAGAACAGTCACTGACATTTTTATTCTTTATTTATTTCAAAAATTTTGTTTTCAGCCTTATTACTATTTAGACTCAGTTTTTTAAAATCAATTTTTTTATTTCATCTTATTCAACACGTTAGCGTTTACAAATTCTGAATGTTTCTTCTGCTGATACAAAGGCTCTAGGGTATTTGTTGTGTCCATATGCCTAAAGACTTAAAGTAAAAATTAAGAGCAGCTTGCTTTTTTAGGCACTTGTTAGCTACGTCAGAGCTTTCCAGATAGGTGTTAGGAAGAACCACTGGTAATAAGGACACGTGTTTCTGACACATTTTGTCATCTCTGGGGAACTCACTATCTCTATCTTATCACGCCGTTTTTATGTTTTCCATACTAAACCGTGTTTGTGTGTTTTCCATTTTTGCAGTCATACAAAAGCGCAGAACCCCGGTGTGTCAATTTGCGTCGCCGCTGGACGTTGATATACATAGTAATCCTCAAGTAAGTACCTGTAGATTTGGGTATAGCCAACTGGCATCCTTTTATATAATTTGGCCACGAACATAGTGTCGTAATAAGTTCTGGGAAATTATTTGACGTTCACAGTATTTTCTGCGATTCCATTAAAACTTTTTATTTTATAATAATTTAATAATAATAGTATTAAGAACTCAACATTGCTCTTATCACAAAATTTAAGTTTTATTATAGTGTGAAAAGACGAAATCTTTTCTTTAAGAATATTTGTACACAGTTGTACATCGAATTTGTAGAACGACAATTGATAAATGTTTAAAATCTTGTTTAAATAAATGTGTAGGGGTTAACGCGAGCGTAGCAAAATTCTTAAGAAAATAGCAAAGCCTTGGCGTCATTAGAAACTTCATAATTTCAACGTTTTATTATTTAAAATAGTTATCGAATCAAAGCATTTATATGTACAGCCGGACGGACATTACCATATCGACCTGGCTGGTGATCTTGATCAAGAATACAAAAACTTTATACGTTCGGAAACGTTTCTTTCTTGGGAACAGGATGAACTAGAAGGTTTATTTTGTAACGCCTTAAACTTACACTCCCAAACTTAGCATTTTTGTTTATTTTGTTGTATTGCCAATTTCTACCGTTGAAACGATGTGCACCAGCAATTGAACAAATTACTTCATTTTTTAGACTTTCTTTACCTGACTAACAGGTATCTGTGTGTAGTAGCTTGTGAAGACTTCTGCTTGATGATACTTTTGTTGATGATACATGTTAGGTAATACTGTATTTATACCCTTTATTAAAACAATTAAAAGGTATACCAGATTGGCTGATAAATATAATAGAGGTAGATGAATGCTTCCAGTCCTATAAAGTATATTTGTATATTCTTATGTATATTCAGGATAACTACCCAAGTCATTTTGCCCATGTTCGTTGGTCCGTCCGTCTGCTGACAGTATAAACAGAAAAATAAAAGCTAACAAGTTTATATAAGGTATGCAGTGGTAACGCTATCACTGTCCAAAGTCCTAAAAAAAATTTAACAAATATCTGCTAGTTCTTATGCTATCTCCAAAACCTCGACGTTCATACGGACAAGCGGATATCGACTTGGCTAGTGATCCTGATCAAGACGAAGCACGTGCACTTTATACAAATCTATCGGTGGTCTAGTTAATCTAATAGACATTTTATAGTATAATAATAATAAACTTCATTTTTAATACTCTTAGAAGGAAAAGTCATTTTATGATTTAAATGTGTATAATAATGGAACTTAATCTTTAACAGATAAAAGCCAGACATTTGTAACACATTCTTCAATGAACACAATGAACACAATGTAAACTTACAAGATTAATAAAATGAGAAAAAATTTAAAAATTGTTCAAAAGTGTGGTCGTGACCGACTTAGCAGATTTAAGGCGTTAGAGTGGGTGTGGCAAAACGTTTCTTTGAAAATCGATAGCAAATCGAAGACTAATAAAAAAGTGAAAAAATATCAACGGTTTGTGCGGTTTGTGTGCGTTAGAGTGAGCGTGGCAACATGGGTCAACAAACTTGCGCTGCGTCTTTGTGTCTTGAATCTGTATGGTGAATCTCAACCTAGCTTTTATAGTTCCTGAGATCTCGAAGTTCATACGGACAGGCGGACATGGCTACACGGCTATTGATCCTGATCAAGAATATATAGTCGGAAACGCTTCCTTCTGCCTGTTACATACTTTTCAACGAATCTAGTATACCCTTGTAAAATTCTGTTGGTTTCCAAGTCAAGTGGCAACATGTATATATATATATATGAATGTACATGTATATATTTAATATTGTCAGCACCAGCCATTTCTTACGTCGTTTTACTACTTTACTACTACTACTTTAAATGCCTTTGATCAGTTCATTTCGGACCATCGATGCGCATCATAAACGTGGAATTCCTTGTGAAATGTGGCGCACGCCTGGATTGATATCGACAAAACACTACTTTTCGCGGCTACTACATTCCGCGGCTACTATATTCTGCGGCTACACAGCACCACCTCTCCAAAAAGCACTGACCGGTAGGTGTCTCACGCTGCTGGAAAAACGGCATCACTCGATTGCGGCGTGATCGTCGACGCCATTAAATACCAGGGTTTGATAGAGCTTGGACCCCATGAATTGCCGTGGGTCTACCGACTACTTTCCGGCGTATTCTCTCTTGCGACAAGTGATAAGAGCAGTGGGACTTTTTGCAGTGTTATTTTTAGCCGTCATGAACTTTTTGGAGGGGGGCATTTTTATTTGTAAACTGAGATTGAGCATAAGGACCAGAATGTATAAACATTTTTGTTGTTATCGTTTGCCTATTTTCCCTTAAATTTTCATAATGATACTTGATTTTTATTTCAATAATTGTTTGTATTACCAACCATAACAAGAGAAAACACTAGAACCAACTTTCGCGACTATCAGATACCCGTTTCTCAGAAAGTTGGAGTGCGAGTGAGAAATTTCGAAATTCTCTTAGATAATCGATAGAATTTGGCCAGGCAAATAAAAGGATGAAAAAAATCGAAACATGTTTTAAAAGAGTAGACGTAGCAGTGTTGGTCGCTTAGTGGGGTATTCAGAAACAAGGAACAAGAAGAATGATAATATGAAAAATATTGAGAAATGTGAACTGTTTGTGTTCGCTCCATTTTTCAAAAGTATATGTTTTGGGTGGTTAGTGGGTGATACAGTGGTCATGGCAACATGTGCGACTTATGAGATACTAGAATCTTCATGTCTAATCCCAACTTTTATAGTTTCCGAGATCTCGGCGTTCATACGGGCAGACGGACGGACATGCAAACATAGCCAGATCGACCCTGATATTGATCCTGATTAATAATATATATACTTTATAGGTCCGGAAACGCTTCGCTCCAGCAATTGCATACTGGCATGAGAAACTATTGTGGTATCAGCATGTTTTAATCCCAACGTTCTATAGTTTCAGATATTTTGACAGTCACACTTACAGTTAGACGGACGGATACAGACACTTGTCCAGACCGACCCTGCTAGTGATCAAAAATAATATGCTTATGGGGTCGAAACTCTTTCTTATACCTGCAAGTATCGGGTAGGAAAACTTCTTAATGAGGTAACGGAGATTAAAGAAAATTTGAATTTTTCATCTCGGACCATTTCTGGTATTAAATAGTAACATTAATAAAAAGGCATAACAAAAAAAATAAGCAAGTATAATTGTACGTTTTTGCTAGATATATTAGATATTTTGCAGTAAAGGCTCCGAATCGACACTAGTTATATTATTTTCAGTTTTTACACAACGTAAACATTTTACTTTAAAATTTAATACTAATACATAATATTTTAAATAACAGATTATGGACTTGAAGACCCCAAAGTCTCATTTAAGTAAGCTTGTTTGATTTTAGAATACCTTGACAACAGGAATATTTTTTTAGATATTGTTTTTATTTCAACAAAAACGTTTTATACGAATTGCATTTTTTATATTGTAGTAGACATTTCTAAAATTAAAACTTATCTTAAGCAATAGACTGGCTAGTTTTAGTAAATTTCTGCATTTTTAAGTAAATGTAAGAATTGTAATTAGTATTTTTTATTCTAGCTGAAAAAATAAATACATATGATTTCATAATTTAAAGGGCTACAAGGAAAGAATTTTGGTAGTTATTTAAAAAAACTCGGAAATGTACGTAAGAACTTAATTTGCTTAGTTATAATTTTTTGAAAAATTCTCTTACACGACATACATACATATATAGAAATTAAACGCGGAAAAGCAATCTTTTTTGCCCCTGTTCTGTTCTGTTTTGTTATAAAGATATAAATAATCGTAATATCAATAAAATAAATGACGAGCTTATAAAATAAAAACGAGAACGATGATCGTAACAGATTTTCTATTCTTTATACATAGTCGCACACACGCTCCTCGTCATTGCGTGGATTACTGTTCACAGCAACAATAAAAGTTCGTGTGTGGACTTTTCTAAAGATATTGATTTTTATAATTTTGGTTATTATAAAGGTCTGAAAATGTAACTGTTTAAGATGTTAGGTAGCGTGAATCTCTTATTGGGGTTATTCGGCAAATTTGTTGCTTGTTAGTTAGTTCTTGGGTTTTGCGAAAAAGTTTTTTACAAAACGTGCGTGGGTATAATATTTAAGGATGTATAATTAAGTTTTTTAAATGTTCACGATTACATTATAGATCTGAGCGTGTGCCTAGCAATTTAAATGGGTTTTACAAAGTTTCTCATATATTGTGCAATTCGCTAATTAAGTTAAGATACCTCTGAAAATATATTGGGTAATTAATTTGAATTTGCCGTGTTTCTTTTCTCATCGCGCTTTTTCTTTCTGTTATGAACCACGCAGACTGTTGTTCTTGAAGGCAAATACTGGAAACGGCACTCAGCTGTTATAAAAGCCGAATACAGGAAATGGCGCAGGAACTATAGGTCGAAGGCTACGGGCTGTTTAACATATGATTCGGTAAGTGATCAAAATTTATTAATAGACTTTGTGGAATTTTCCATCTCCTTGAATTGGACCAAAATAACCATATACGTGAAGATTGCAGTAAATAGCTATATCAATATGGAAACTTGACTATCAACGTTTGCTTTAGATGTACAAAATGTATTACCTTAAACAAAGTGCTTTTATCCAACGCGAAAAATCCATAAGCGGTTAAAATGGGCTGCTGTCGAAGGTTCTTGAGTAAGAATTTTTCAATCTGGAAAAAGAATAATTTAGTTTTTACCTAACAGTGATTATTATTATATTCGCAAACATTGTACCACTTAAAGCAAATTTAAAACAGAATCCACTTACCATTCTATCCAACCCAGTTCCGGTTCGAGGTACTTTTGTCAGGATCTTTGCTGTTTTATTTGCCTACAAAAAATGGTGTAAGGCAGATGTGAATGTTTTCATTAAATAATTGATCTTTAAAATTTAATTTTTGACCTTGTTTCCCACAAATAACTCACTTCCTCTGAAATGCCATCAGTTCGTAACATGAAAACCAACATAATCATCCACGGAGTATCCCAAGTGGAGGAGGTCAAAAGCATGATCAAGCATTCGTCAGGGCGAAATTTTCCCTCTAAAACGGTACTGATTAAGAAGAACGGCCCCGAAGGTGCCATCAGGAGCACCAGGGCTACAATGGGCAGCATAAGTAAGCCGAAGCACTCGTTTAGTTCGCCGCCGCCCACTTGCAGGATCTGCTGCCTGCCTCGAAGACCAGAGGCCTGACAAAGCTGTTGGTTGTGGTGAATCAAGCCCGCGGTCATTACTTGCTTAAGACTAACAAAGAACATCAGCAGAAGGCATAGAACCAAAAAGGCGTAGATATAAACCAACATACAAAGGGCCAGTGGAAGTGTGACCAGTCCAGCGCGAGCGTAGCCGTGGAGATAGTTGCCGAAGCAGAGGATCGTGAGCATGCCGTAAAGTATTATGTTGTGCAGAAACTGTTGGTCTGTGCAACTGCTAACACAGCGTCTGTTAAGACGCAATATATGTTGAACCAAATCCCTGTACCTATGCCGCCTTACATACAAGATCACATAAACCAAGAAAAGCACCAAACAAGTGCTGCGAAATATGACGGCATCATAAAAATTTCCCGTCTGGTTGTAAATGGCTAAGTGGAATCGATTCGGCTGTAGAAGGGCAAAGATAAAGCTAGCCGTTGTAGAAACTAAAATACAGCCAGCATAAACGAAGGCATAGCGCTCGCTTCCGGACGTGGCCATTAGTTGACAGTGGTCGGAATCGAAATGCCAGCACACCATGCCCATGACGTGAAGAAGACGGAGATAGATACGTAGGTCCCGGCAGACTTTTGACATTATGCAGTTGATGGGTCACTGCGAACTAACAAATTTACTGAATATGTATCCAATTTCATTATTGATTTACACGATATGACACTGTCAGTATGTTCACGGTAATTGATTAGTTTTTCTGTGTAGCCGGGGAATTAATTTAATTGCTCCCCCACCTTTTGGAGGTCCTGCTTTTAATACACGTACAAAAGTATTGTTGCCCTTTTGCTTTAATCCTTAAAACTTGTTGAGTGATAGATATTTTGTTGAAAAATATGTAGCCAGCGTTTCCTACCGTATGTACATATGAATATTCTTGATCAGGATCACTAGCCGAGTCGATCTGGACATGTCCGCCAGTATAAACGTCGAGATTTCACAAGCGGTCCAAAAGCATACTTCAAATGTTTTTAGATCTTATTTAGTTTTCTTCTTAGACTTGTAAATTTGTATTCATATGTCTAAAAGTTCTCGCCAAAACCAGTAACTCACAGACTTTTGAAAACTTGTTTGATTTGTTTTTGATTTTATTTGTTTTCCTTCGATATGACAAAAATTTGTTGAAATTTCTCTGCGTCTCTGGGATCTGCATGCTTAGCCTCAACTTTCTAGGTTTTATAAGATTTCAACGATACATACAGACGGACATGGCCAGATCGACGCGGCTACGGATCCTGATCAAGAATATGTATATACATTATATGCTTCCTTCTAACTGGTACATACTTTTCAACGAATGTAGTATACCCTTTTACTCTACAAGTAACATGTATAAAAACTAATGTTAGTTTAGAAACAAACCACTATGCTACTTACTTTAAAGGGTATTACACACATTTACCAACCTCCTTCTGTACATCATTCCTGCCCATTGAAAAAACCAGCAAAACTATCCATGGCAGGCTCCAAAGTATGGCAGTTAACGACATTAAGGTAAACTGCCAATTCTGACGAAATCGTCCTTCAAATATGGTAGATACCAAATAGAACGGCCCAAAAGGGGTGATTAGCAGAATTAATCCGGTTACGAGTAATAGTAACAAACCGAAACAATGATTGATCTCGATATAGCTTAGCCATATTACTTGGTTGTATTTGCAAAAGTTGTAATATAATTCGCGACTCTCCTTGCATGATTTAAAATTTATAAGAACTACTTGGTTATAGTACTTTAAAATCGAAAGTAATATTTGTTGAATGCAGGCAAACAGGACCAGCACCTGTCCGAGGAAGAGGTACGAAAACCCGTACTGAAGCAGATAAATGGTAATTGTGGTCAAGCGAACACCTGCTGTCCAGTAGCCATAAGCATAGTTCAGCATACAAATGATTAGTAAGGATAAATGTGTATAATAATAAAAAGCAAATGTTTCTTCTTTTCTGTGACTCCCAGAGATGTGGTTAAAACGTAGAATGGACTGTAAGAGGGTGACGAATCGAAAACGTTGTATATAGAGCTGTATGTAAATCAGCATTGTTACCACGGAACAGGACCTGATGTTGATTAGGGCATAGCAGTTGCCCGTGCTGTTGTGTTTTCCCATTATAAAGTGACTGGGATAGTAAGTGCTGTAGATGATCAAGCTGCACGTAATTCCCACTACACCTATCAAATACAGAGAGGCACTGCGCTCCTCAGAAGCGTTTTCCCGTACTAAGCACTTATTAAAGTCGATAGTGAACCGCAGGACTCCAAGCCATCTTAAGGTTCGCAACTGAACCCTCAACTCTTCAAACGCGTTGCGCGTCATTTGGTCTGCGTCAATCAACTAATCACTAAATTCTAAAGCAGATTCATTTATTGTGCTTTCACAAAAATATGTCAATAGAAGCACTTTAGGGACATGGTCTAGTAGACCGTTGCTTACCCACAGTCGAGTTCTTGCATAGGATAAAAAGCCCCTAATGGATTAAGTTTGGGTACTTAAATATGCAGTAAGCGTATCAATATTAGTTTTTCTCTTTCATGTACTCGAACGAATTGTTAAATTAATATGATAATTTTTTACAAAAACACTTAAAGCAAAATTAGCATTTGATTTTGAAACAATTTGGGTCAATTTAAGAAAATTGTATATACGAATATATATTATATAGTATAGTATATAGTATATATATTAAGTATTAATTTTTAATCAAACAGTTATCACTTTGATAGATAGATGATAGGTTGATTTTCTTTCCAATCATATAACCGTTACTAAGTTAAAGAAGTGTGAGGCATAAAACTAGAAAAGAGGGTGTTTCCTATATCGGTAACGATTGGATACCCACAAATTTCGAAATTATTTTCGCACATCGATAGAATATTGCAATCGTTGGCCGTAACAGTTTTAGGTGGGTTATGTTAGGCTGGCCATTGTAAACTGAACTTTATATGTTTTATGGTTCCTATGTTGTAGTTCTCTATGTTCATACGGACGGAAAGTCGGACATGGCCAGAGTCAGTGATGAGTGGGTCAGTTATTAAATTATCCAGTTACTAAAGTGGACAGCTCTCTATATATCATGGTTGTATGTAAGTAGGAGGTTGGCCGCTATACGGCTAGAGTGGCCAAACGTCTTGATCTGGAGAAAACTGGTGAGAAACACATGGCTGTCGTACACTGCATAAATTCGGGCATAATCGGTGACGTGGCGATTCCCCAGATCTTTTCTATTATGATACAGAAGAAGAGATGTTAGAGATGATAGTCTGGAACGGCGCAAAAAGAAGTACATATGGATTAGACCCACCGTCAGGTAGGCTGTGCCATAATTGGCCACAGAATGCGTATTTCCCATTTGGTCGTAAATGGCAAGCTTGTATTCTCCAGGCTTCATGAAGGCATGGGCGGGTGCTGCTACTGACAGAACAATTATTTCATCTGTTTTAGTTGTATGCCAAACATTGCCGCTTACACGCTTATGTCGAATGCATAATAAACCAAGGAACCTAAACGTGAAAATAAACACTCACAACTCGGCGCCGAGTGGCATGATGAAAAGTTACAGCGCGACTAACAGCCCGCTACACATCTACTTCGACCTTATTAACTAATTAATATTAATAGAGGTATACTAAGATAGCATCTAAGCATGTGTAGTTCTGAGTCAATATTAAAAAATTAAAATTCTTAGATATTAAATCATTGCCCAAATATTTACACCAGCTATAATAAGATCGAATTAATTTAAACTTACCTGAATTGTAACACGGTTACTCATGAAGCTAGCGGCGCACGTCATAAAAGTTGGCGAAAGCCACACTACGTTTGTTATCAATTTTACAATGATTGATTTGTTAGTCTGAATAACCATAGTCAAATAAATTACTCCAGTTACATCAAGCGAGGCAAACATCCAAGACAGCCAGGCTATAAACCCGTAGACAAGACTGATCTCATCATTGCAGAGCAGCATCAGGCGATCGTGCATCTCCAGGCATACACGTAAACGCAGACGATTAGGGCTAGTCATTTTGAGGTCTGCCGATTTATCTATTATCGCGTTAATCTGCGACTGATTCCAGCCAAGCACCAGGCGTACAATATGCACCATGCAAAAATATGTGCCCATTGTAAAGCTAGTAACCAGATATCGTAAAGGAAATCCCAAAGAGGTAATGACAAAGAGTCGAGAAGCATCCGTCAGCCATTCGAATATACACGTCTTAATAAAGTTAGCCATGTAGAGAACATTGGTTGCAATAATTACCCAAAGCAGACGTTTGGGGAGGAGCAGCCGAAAATTTGCCAATTGATTCCTTCGATAAAACTCTATTTGCCTGACAATTCGCAGGTGTGGGGCTTGCAGCCAGATAAGCCACGCATTCTGGACAACCAGAATACCAAGGGCAATTACCATTACAAGACGGTCGAAGTGGTTTCCAGTCGTGGTAAGCTCGCTTTTGAAGCACCTACGCCAATATATGACCATGACGGACATACCACCAACTAAGTAGGCTTGCAAGGCAAAGTGAACTACGTAACAGAGAACGCTGCGCCGCAGCCGGAACTTATTTTTAGTGGGACTATAATCAATGCAGAATATCCCTAGATATCGGCAAAGGCGGTAATAAGCACAGAGTTCACACGGTTGGAAGTTCATTTTGAATGTTGATAAACTGAGTTGAACTGCTATTTTTGTGGTTGACTTCCAAAAACCAATTCTTGTGCAAACACCTCGTACCTAAAGTATTTGGGCATCTAAGTACAAACGAATTGTGCGATGGCCTGTTGATAATGATTAATTTCCATAAACTGCGTAACATAAATACTTTAAGGGAGATAGAACTTCTAAACTTTTTAATACCAAAACCGATCACATGAACATAATTTATTGCTAACGAAAGTGTAATACCAATTTCGATAAAGGAAAAATATATAAGTATCACTTCGTCGTTACACATTCACATGTTTTTATTAAAAGGACGGTCAAGCGTTAACATAGGTAGGATGAGATAGAAGAGCATCGGTGCCAACCAACAGAAAATGAGAACTAGGTCATTGCTTGAATGAAACCACTCGAGGTTGCTGATGTAAAATATTAATATACACTGCATGACTTGGTAAATAAAGAGAAATAGTACAACTCCACCATAAACGGCTATCAGTTCTCTTTGACCCAACAGTAGGATTTCATCGTGGGTTCTCAAACAGCCGGCTACTCCAGCCATTGAGATGGTGGGTGTGGACACAAAGTGTTCCAGTTGCTTAACCTGGACTTGAAGCAGATTTTTCAAGACCAACACCATGCCGGTATAACAGGTGAATTGAAAGTTGGCCAAAACGCACCTAGATACAAATCCTATCAAAGTCAGGACACGGCTGATCTGCATAGTTGTCAACCAATTTATGCCAAAATGCGTCACCATTGCCCCATAGATAAGGCACACTAATAGTCAGATACGGTATAACCAACTGAACTGTGGAACTGCATAAGGCTTAAAGTGCAAAAGTTCTACCACCTGCGAAAGTCGTTGAAGCAGGTTCGCTTGTGATTTCTGCTGCGAGCGGAGCCAAAGATTGGCTAGCAATTGAGTGACCGAGGTGGTTAGTATCACTGCATTGTCAAAGATGTTGCCAGTCTGGGATTTTGTATCCATGTAGTAAAGTGATTCGGCCAGAGCGGCCATAAAAACCCCAACGATCAGAATTTGAGTCGCAGTTGAAGACCAAGTACTATGGAGCCAGTAAATATGCAGCGATTCTGAAGTTTGTAAGGCCCAAGTAGCGCTGATAGTGCAGGAAAAACAGAAGCTTTCGATTTCTTGTGCCCATTCGTGCTCTTTGTCATGTTTCACTGAACTAACTAACGAATCATAAAATTATCGAACCGAGTGTATTTCAATTACGTTAATTGCCAGGTTGTTTGAATCTTTTCGTAGATAATGATGATTGCTTTTTTGCTACAGTTTGTATAATGGGTCCTTTACGTAGGAAAGACTACAATTACAATCAAAAGACTTTACTTCTTCCTTTTTTGAATATCTCTGTCTCCCTCGCACTCTAGTTAAGTAAGGAATATAGATTTTCCAATAAAAATTTCATGTTCTTAAGCTATATACATAAATGTCCAACCAATATTTATTATACCCGTTACCCGTTACAAAAGGGTATACTAGATTCGTTGAAACAGCCAGAACGAAGCTTTTCATATATAGTATATATATGTATATAAGTATATAGTATATATACTTATATACATACTATATATGTATATAGTATATATACATATATATATTCTTGATCAGTATCAATAGCCGAGCCGATCTAGCCATGTCCGTCTCTCCGTCTATATGAACGTTGAGATCTTAGAAACTATAAAACTCCAACGCCCACAAACCGCACAAAACTGCCACGCCATCACTTTTGAATTATTTTTAAATTTGTTCTCATTTTTTTTTTCCAATATCTATCAATATGACAGAAAAATGATGAAAAAGTCGGGGAACTCGACTAAAACTTTCTCTCTTCTTTTATTTTCTTCTATTCCACAGTGTACTATATACGAAATTAAGAATATTTAGTCGAATTCTCACATCGACGGCTGCCTATCCTAAAAAAGTTAAGTTACGAAGTTCACTTAAATTATTCTACTTACAGAAAAGCGAATTGGACTTTTTGGAATGGTCGCCTTTGAACGATAGGAATTTAATGCCAGACGATTGGACCACAGACACCTTATTCTCGGCTATAAACGTTCCATTCCCATTTCCAGATTCGAGGGAAATTGGTGCGTATTATTAAAAAAAAACTACTGTTACATCGCCAAAGCTTAATGCTAATTATTTCATAGCACGCGGCGCGGGCATCGCGGACTTTATACAGCCCAGTCTTGGTCCCTTGCAACCGAATTTAGATGACATCGACATTAGCTTTTCAGGTATGAAGAGTCGTTAATTTTTCTAAATAGATGAAACACTCCAACATTGTTTTACAGACTTGATTCCAACCACACGCTTGCCTCCAGTTCCAGAAGAGGGGACCGACGCTGAAATGCTCAAGAACGACGAATATTGCCTGTCAGCGATTGTCGGGGCTCCTCATACGCTGTATTGCAATGATAGCATAATGGATGTGGTAAACAGCAGTAACAATGGCGCTCTAAATGTGGATGCTAGCATGCTTGAGCTTAACACGCCCATAAATAACGTGTCGTACAGTGAGGTGGAGCAACGATTTTCTGTTGCACGACAGGTGCAGCAATCCAACAATGATTCTCAGCTTCTCGGGGACCCGGGATCAATGTCAGGACGGATACACGGAGGGAAGCATTTTGGAACTGCTAGTGCAAACGAGAACAGCAGCAATAGGTGTGTTATAAACGGTCGCGTGGCCAAGAGCACTCAGCGGCCATTCCGACGCGAGCCCCACAATTACGACAAGGCCCAGCCCACAATGCACCAGACGAACCTGTATCAGCAAATGCTGGCCGAACAACAGAAGAACCAGCAGCAGCAACACGTGTTAGTGTCTTCTTTTCAGGCTTCCCAACAACAGCAGCTGCCTCAACAGCAACCCTTTTCGGCCCAGGCAACAAACGCCTTTAATAATCAGAGTTTTATTAGCAATTACGCAGATAACTATCAGCATCAGCAGCAACTCAACGTCAAGGCAGAGCCTCTTCATGCCGATGTGCTGTCATTACTAAACGACAATGCATACAATTCTATTGGCTTCAAGCCCTATCCGCAATTTAAGAAGTCCGCCTCGACGGGAACTTTTCTTAATGTCCCCAGACAGACGCAGCAGCAGCCAAGTTATCTGCAGCAAGAGCCCCCGCAAATGCAACAGTCCCTTCCCGTAGGCATGGCAAATCAACAACTGTTGCAGCTTACGCGTCAGCAGCAGGTTAGCAATACACAGCAACAGCAGCACCAAACCACAGTGGCTTGCTTGTTGCAGCAGCAGCAGCACCAGCAGCAAAACCATCAGCAACAGCAACTACAAACTGCTGTCAGCTCAGCCACATGGGTTTCGCCCAATACCATTTTACCTAAAGAAATCTATCGCTCCAACAGCTTACCACTGAATGTTTCCCTTAATAAACTACCCGATGGTCGCCAGCTGCATCATGAGCAGCCCTTCGCAGTGCCCAAGTATCACTCCAAGGGCAAGTCAAGGGTGCGGAGTAATTCGATGCACCAGCAACACACTTCAGTGGTGTCTGCTGCTGGAGCTGGAAGTTCTTCATTAAGCGCACATAGTTGCAGCAACCTGCTGGTCACTCAGCAAATGCAGCAGGCAACCAGCGATCCCATGCTAAACAGCACCCTGGCTCAACTGCTCACTTCGAGTAAGTTTTTTTGTTTTGTATTCTCCGAACAAATGGTGCTAAGATATTTACAATTTTAGATTCACGCCTACAAACAGCAGTGGCGAACAGTTCGTCATCAAATTCATCTTCCGTCAGTGCCATAGCCACCACTAACAGCAACAATGCTCCTCCGGTTCATTACGCTAACGTCACATCGCCGTTGTCGGTTCCGGTGCCAACACATCAACACTCACCAAAAAAGTCCGCCTCCTTGCCTATGGCTATCAACTCTGCATTGCACAGTCCCCCTATAGGAAGTAAAATACACGGTTTTGGGCTGGCCACAGCTAACATGGGCAGTAATAGCTTGAGTTTGTCACCGGAATCGCCGTTCCACGAGTCACAGGATTCTCCATTGTCTCCTACAACCAGCCTTAAATTTCAGCCGCGAGACACGCAGCGTCGTGCTGGCCATATCCACGCCGAGCAGAAGCGGCGTTATAACATAAAGAATGGATTTGACACTCTGCACGCGCTCATACCACAGCTTCAGCAAAATCCCAACGCCAAGTTAAGTAAGGCGGCCATGCTACAAAAGGGAGCAGACCACGTAAAGCAACTGCGACAGGAGCGCAATGTTTTAAAGGATAAAATTGAAGCTTTGCGCTTGGAGCGAGACGAGCTAAACAATTCGCTGACGTGAGCTTGTCCCAAGACAACCATACCCTCTAACAAATAAAGATATATTTTTTTCTTAATTAGGCACCTTCACTCAATTTTGCCAGCTAATGGAGCGCCTGTAACGAGGCAGGGTACAGAACATGTTCGGCAGCTCTACGACATTTATGTACGATACAATACAATGAACGACTGGAAGTTTTGGATTGTAAGTAGAACAAGATAAAACGTTATAGTCCCCTATAGACCATAGTCGCAACATAGCGGCGGTTACGTTTATTCCTAACGACTTTTTCACATTATTTACCGTGGTTAATACCAAATATCTTATTTTATTACATTTTAATCTAATGGTGTGCCTTTGACTATTTTTAAGGCTTTGATAAATGTTGTCTGTAGAAAAAATCATTTGGGCGAATAAAATTAATTCATTTTGTATACGCTATAGTGAGCGTTCCAAATTTTTGGTATATCAATAATAATTAACAAGACAAATATTAATTCAAAACATTGTTGGAGTTACAAATTTAGGCGTTGTTTTCCCGTTAAAGTGACGAAGAAAATAACAACTTACGATCGCACACTAAATTAGAAAATTCTAATAACAAATTTTGTGGCGAAGAATAATATGTGTTTAATAGCTTGGGGATCCAATGATGTTATTGTCTTAACAACTAGAAAATGTATTTTGTATTTTTTGGACTCTTTAAAACTAAATAAAATATTAATATAATATCATTTTTAAAGTTTAATTACGGTCTTATCAATCATTCATTGTTGTTTTTTAGTTGGGTCTCATTCTGGAACCTTTGCTTGCCTCTTACACGTCAACAGTCTCAAGTGCTAGTCTTGATGAGCTACGCCGGACCGCTTTCCTCTGGGTTGATCAGCACTGTTCCCTTATTGATCTTCGTCCAGGTATCAATTAATGTTTTACTCAAACTTTGGTATATTAATAATTTGTATCATACTTTTAGCTGTTACAAATAAATTAAAGTATCTATCTATGCATACGGATATTGTATCGGAGCCACCAAGTACATTGCAAGAGGAGGTGGCCAAAGCCCTCCAGAATTCAAGTGGCCAGCATCCAAATCTACACGGCCCCTAACGATTGATGCTGATGTCCGTGATATGAATTTATTTAATTCAATCTTTATTTTAACAAATAATTTCTGCAAACTGCTCAGCACTAATTGTACAAAATGCCTAATAAGCATATTTTTATACAAGAAATGGGCAGCCGACAACCAATAAATATAATAAACTAACGATTTTACAAAATTTTTCGTTGGTGCATTTCTTCAAATGGGCATTGCTTGAAAATTGTAAATAACTTCCTATTTTGAAAGTTGTGAAACTTTTTTCATGACGGCGACCAAACACAAATAGCTGTCACGTTCACAACTTGACTGTAAGAGAAATTGAAAATTTTTCCTCTGATGATCGAGAAACTCATCTTAGTGCACTTTCTTCTGGACCTTTTAATTTGTTTAGAGCCTTGATTTGGCCATTACGAATGAACAACAGCCACTGCAGATCAGGGAGGTCGTGTGATTTCAAAAGCTTTGCTTGCTTATTATCAAAAAATAGAAACGTCTAGATATCTGGAATTAGGTACAAGAGCTAGAAGAATTAGGCAAGCAGATCTTAGCGAAGCTTAGGCTGTACAAGTTTGATTGCCGCGCTGATAAATCGCAAAATCTGTCACGCTAAGAATTTTAAAAAAATATTTAGCTTTTATCAACTGTTTTATACCAAACCCGGTCGCTGGGAAAATGCGGATTGGTACATCAGAAACGACGCCCTTGCCATATGCAATCCACATTGCCTCTGTCAGAGAACAGATCAACCACTCCTATACAACGAACGCTTCACATATAACCAACGTCGTGATCTCAGGTACTATAAAGCTAGAAGGTTGAGATTCAGCTTACAGATTCTAGAGACAAAGACGCAGTGCAAGTTTGTTGACCCATGTTGCCACGCCCACAAGCCGCAGAAAACTGCCACGCCCACACTTTTATAAAATGTGTTGACATTTTTTCACACTGTCGTGTAAATTTCTATCGATTTGCCAAAATTCTATTTACCACGGCCACTAAACCGCCCAAAGCAGCTACGCCTACATTTTGAATTTGTTTATTTTCTTTTTGTGTTGTAAATTTCCATCGATTTGCCCACTCGAACTCGCACAAAACACATAAAACTGCCGGCCCACACTTTTCAAAAATGTCTTGACCTTTTTTTGTTTTATTTTTAGTCTTGCTAGTTTATATCGCAGTGCCAAGAAATTCCCCCATTTAATTCCTTCTAATGCCAACAAACCGCTTACAACTGTCACGCCCAAGAGTCATTTTCTCCACTTGTCAAACAAATTTTAAAAATTCATGTTCGCACTCTCACTAGTTAGTTATAGTAATATAGTAATAGTAATAGTTATATGATAGGCGGGAGACTCGACTACAGCGAGTTCCCCCTTGTTTTATATTATAATTTGCAATGCACTCTCATTAACTGAGATTTTATAGTTAAGAATTTCAACTTTAACTTTCTCTCTGTTTGAACTTATGAATAAGAGAAATAATTCGAGCCATAAATTAGTTGTACATCTAACGTACTCTATTGGTAGAAAATACAGGGTTCACAATTTGTGTATTCTTCGGTTTTTTATAAGAGAGCAAATTGTAATATGAGAGCAAAATCTTGAATAATGCAATTGTATTAGTCGAACAGATAGCGACGAACAATCAATTAAGCTGATGCATACATAAAGTCACTCTGGAAAATAGATAGATGCATTTGTGGTCAGACAATCTTTACGATAACATGGCTATCGCTGTATTTGTATTTTTTTGTGCCGCTCTGGCTGTTGGATCTGTTGTTCTGCTCCCCTTGATCGTCAGCGGTGGATGGCTGCTTGCATTACTAGCCGTTTGGTTGTGGCAACGGAGACATTTCCGCATCTGGCGATGTTTAGGCGTCCCCTACCTTCCGGCAGCTCCATTCGTGGGAAATGTGTGGAACCTTTTGTGTGGAGACTGCTGCTTCGGTGATCAATTTCGAGAGCTATATGAGAGTAAAGAAGCTGCCGGCCGCGCCTTTGTAGGAATCCACGTGCTGCACAACCATGCACTACTTCTCCGAGATCCGGCTCTGATAAAGCGCATTTTGGTCGAAGACTTCGCTCAATTCTCGAGCCGCTTTGAGACCACAGATGCGATACGAGATACAATGGGCTCCCAAAACCTATTCTTTACCAAATATGAGACTTGGCGGGAGACGCATAAGATCTTTGCGCCCTTCTTTGCTGTAGGAAAGGTGCGTCAAATGTATGGACTTCTGGAAAAAATTGGACAGAATCTCGAGGCTCATATGGAGAAAATACTAAATGGCGCAGACAGCGTTGAACTGGAGGTTAAACAATTGTGTGCTCTCTTCACAACGGACATTATTGCAACATTGGCTTTTGGCATTGAGGCGAAAAGTTTGCAGAATCCAGAGGCAGAGTTTCGTAGAATGTGTGTTAAAGTGAACGACCCAAGGCCAAAGCGCTTGTTACACCTATTTACAATGTTCTTTTTTCCGCGACTGTCGCAAAGGCTCGCACTCATCTTTATTCAGAAGAGTACGAACTTTTCATGCGCAAGTCTATGAATTACGTCCTTGCTCAACGCGCAGAAATGAAGAGAAACGCCACGATTTGATTGATATATTTTTGCAGTTGCAGCGTACAGAAACTGCGGAAAACATAATCCATCGACCAGACTTCTTCGTAGCACAGGCTGCTTTTTTGATTTTGGCTGGCTTTGATACCTCGTCTTCCACAATAACTTTTGCCCTGTACGAACTGGCAAAAAATCCGACTATTCAACATCGATTGCGGGCGGAGCTCCGGGCTGCACTTCAGTCTAACCATGACCACCAACTTAGCTATGACACCGTAACCGGATTGGTATACCTACGGCAGGTGGTGGAAGAAGTTTTAAGACTATATCCGCCTACGGCTTTCCTAGACCGATGCTGCAATGATCTTTCATCGTGGAACTGTGGATCGTCTTCCGTCTTCAAATTGCGTGCAGGTACCCGGTCTACATATCAGTATTGGGAATTCATCGAAATGCACAGGTAAAAGGTTATCAGACACGTGTTTGGCAGTTTATTTTATAATTTTCAGAATCTTTGACTGGCCAAACCCCGAAATCTTTGACCCAGGTCGTTTCTCACCCGAACAACGTCAACAGCATCATCCCATGACCTATTTGCCCTTCGGTGCAGGACCAAGAGGCTGCATTGGGACACTACTTGGCCAATTGGAGATAAGAGTTGGACTGTTGCACACTCTTAAACACTTTCAGGTGGAACTCTGCGAAAGGACTTTGCCGGAAATGAGGTTCGATCCCAAAGCCTTTGTTCTTACTGCTCATAATGGGACCTTTCTTCGTTTTGTTAGGAATTCTCTTTGAATTAAATGTTTCTTATACTTTAATCTGTATTGATGTTTATTAGTAATTAAATTTTTAAATTTTATATTGGTTTTTTTTTTCAGTGAACAAAAGCAATTTGAGCAATTTTTGCTGGCAATTTCATTAAATGTTTCTTAAAAAATTTGAAAATTTTTACCATTTTTAAAGTGTTTTGAAAGAGTTTCACATATTTAAAAATTTGAAATTGATCGCCTACACTAGCATGTCTGTTTTAATAATCAATAGCGTTTGCCCAACTCTAAACATTTGACAGTTATAAATCATGTATGTGTCCATTTTTATTTTCCTGTTTTGTGGCATATACAATTTAAATACACTTATATGGAGCTATTTAAGTTCTCCCCTTACAAATTGTTAAAAAATAACTACATCATTTTACACAAAAATTTTTAACATAAACATTAGGTGATAACTTATTGTATTTTTTGTGTTCCCATCTAACAGCTTTTTCTATAGATTTAAAAGTATTGTTTAAAAGAAACATTTTTACATTAAAACTTCCGGAAGCTTTAAAAAATAATTAAGACAACTAAAATACCAGTTAGACATCTACAACAATTTTGACTTTAAATATTGATTAATGATTGTGTATATGTTCAAAAGAAAAATGAATATAATGGGCTGAATTGGTAAAACTAATTAGGCTTATTTAGTTTTTGATTGCGCTATAATATTTCGATGACTATTACAATTCGGTGTTTTAATTTTGAAGCTTTTTGTTTAGCATGACATTTGCGTTATTTATTCTATTAACTTTTTAATATATTTATAAATGCTGGAAAAATTGATGAAAGCAAAACAAAAAATTATATATTCGAAAATAAAATTTAAACCTTTTCTCATTTATCGTATCCATTGCGATTAATTTATAATGCAAATATAATGTGCAGCATTATGAATTTCATTTTTGGTTTTCCTAATTGTTAACGGTTGTTTACCTAATTCACAACACTTGCAAATACAACTAGACAAGTTATGCCTGTTAACAAATCTATAATATACATGCGTATTTTTCTATAAACATATATATGTGTAATTAACTAATTACATTCATAGCAGTGTAGTTCCGACAAACATTTTATATACTCTTATATAGCTTATTTGCATTCTCACATTTGTTTGCGAGTAAACATGTTTGTATTACCTAAACTATTTCGTTTAGTTCAATACTCCATTTTAATTGATCAATAAGTCTTCTAATTAATTTTAAAAAGGAGTTGTGAGTCTCGGATACTACTATCTTCTATCCTGCATTACCACCTGCTTTAGGGCGCCTGCTCGTACGCTTGATTTAACCTCGTGTCCGCCCAGGGAGGCGGTTCCATCGCGAGCGATGTACAGTTGAAGGCCTGAGGCTAAGAAAAATAATATTGTAATTATATACCCATTAATAAAAAGCATCAAGGTACGTACTTTCTGCGGATTCCTCCAGCTGATCAAGTTTAGTATCCTTTAAAATCTCATCAATTAATGAGTCTGGATTGACCCGTGTCTCTTCCACTCGGTCGGAAACACGTGGCCCGTCATCGAGCGCGCCCTTTTTGCGCTTCTCACCGCTGCTTTTCGTCCGATCTAGAGATCCCGTATCACTAATAACTAACGAACCGGAGCTGGGATTCCTGAAGGAACAAAATGAGAATAATCAATTTCGTTGATAGAAATTAGTATATATATGAAATTATTTAAATAATAATGAAATTAATTTTAATTGTAAATAAGAAATTATTAATATTTGCGCGATTAACAACGCAACAAAAGCACAGGCAATATTTTGGCAAAGAATACAACGTTTGCACACTTTTTCGTTGTACCATGCCAATTAAACACGGACCTCTTAATAATTGCATGATTATGCTTATGCAGGGCTTGTGCAAAATCTTTAAATGGTATTAAATTGATAAGATCTATAACAGATTGATTAATTTTTATAAAAACCATAAACATTTTTATTTGCCTGACAAATTTTTCTAAAAAGAAGATAAAAACAATCTATTTCCGTAACAATTTCCGTAACAAGCAGTTATTCTGAACATCTTGATATTTATTTTTTTGGAGTGGTTTACAAATGAAAAATAGCTTTTATGGTACTAGAAATACAGCTCAAACTACCTGCTCTCCGACAAAATAGTTCAAAATTTTAAAACGAAAAATATTTTTGCAGAACACAGAAGCTGTCTAAAGCATGACATTACAACTTAAAAGCGCAAAGTACGAGGGTGAACATATAAAAATTAGAAACATAAAATGAACCCACATCATTGTGATGCTTGGGCGGCGAATGATTTGGGTGGTGGCTAGAGGTGATAGTGTTGCTCCCGAAACGGACATAGTAGTTGCCGACGCCAATGCAGAAGCCTCTGCTGCAGCTGCCGACGTGGAAAGAAGAAGTGAGGCAGCCGACGGATTAGAACGAATACTACAAGCGTCTGTCGGACTGGCGGCCATTGAGCTAATGGCATCGCCTGACATGACGTTGCCCAACCGGGGGTTGCTTCCATGACCGTTGGGCGATCCCACTGTCATCTGCTGTTGATGGTTTGCCGAGTCTACTGTATCCTGTCCATTGCCTGCGTTACACTGGAAGGTAATGACTGCCCCACTGCTGCTGCTGTTGCTGCCATTTGAAGAAGAGGCCGAATGGTTTGAGTGTATACTGGCCAAAGTTCCACAAGGTGATAAATTGGATCCAATAAAAGTGTTAGTTCCTGCAGCACAAGGTTGCTGCTGTCTATTGGTGCTGACAGCACCCATGTTGCTGTTCTGGCCTGCAGTAGTGATATTGCCATCAAAGAGTCGACGAGGAACTCCACTGAAGTTTCTGAATGAACGCGTCCATAAATGCGAATATTTGTTTTAGACATAGAACATTACGGCCATATTATAAAAGCACGTGTAACTAATTAAAGCGGTTAACAATTAACAAAACAATAGAGTAAAAATATAAATGAAATCAAACAAACAAATAATATTTTACTCATAGTGTAACTCCTCTTAAATGAAGCGAATAAGCTTAGCGAATGCGTTTTCCGTAACATAAGAGATTTGCAGGGGCAATTGGGTTATCATGTATGTATTTACTATGTATATACATATATATAATGAATATAATATATATAACTAGAGTCCAGTTTTTCCAATAAATACCCATTACTAAGCAAGTAGGAAGGCGACTGTTTCCTGCAGTGGCCCTCTGACTTCAGTAATGTAATAAATTGATAGAAATTAGCAGAACAAGTATTAATAATAAAGAAATTGTGGATGTGATTTTCTTTCGAAACTTAGGAGGTTGAGTCCGGTTTTTTAAACCCCTTACTAGGTAGGTAATAATAATTAATTAGTTATAATAATTAATAATAGTAATAAAAAATATTTTTCAAGCGTTTTTTCCTGTATAAAGAATATATATTCATGATCGGGAAATGCATCTGAACATGTTTGTTTGTACGTTCTTCTGTCTTCTGAACGTAGCACATGTTTTCAACGCCCATATTATTTTAAAGCAAAACCGCGACCATAATATCAGTGTCAGTGTCTAATTTTACCTAATTTTTAATGCATCTACATTACCAAGTTTTCTAATTGCTACATAATTCTTGTTGTGTTTACTTATATATTAATCCTCCGGTTTTAGTTTTGAAAGAATGTTTCTATTGTTTCCAAATATCTTCCTAAGCGACTATGAATTTCGTTTGTAAATTATGGCTTGCTCGAGCGAAATATGTTGCAGAAATAATGTTTGGTGGTGATAAAAACTGAATTAATTCATTTTTGAGACCTGTGATTGTTTATAATAGCTTAATTATTATGTAATACATAATTAGAACGCCTTGATACGATGATTAATATGGTGATTAAAGTGAAACAGTCAGTGACAAATGAAATACTGTACAACCTTCTTTGCAATAGAACTGTTTTAAAAAACGTACAACTATTTTTAAATGTAAAAAACAATTTAACAAAAGCCCAAAATAATTAGTGCAAATTTAAACAAAACAGAAGTAAAACAATCATCTATCGAAAAAAAACCAGTGAGTAAGCGAAAATGATATCGGCATTTTGGGGTAGTGGACCAATACCAGGAGACCAATGGCAATTCCTAGACTAGGTCCCGAAAACGAAGTCTTAGACTAAACATTTATAAAACAGTTTAACAGTAACGGATAAATTTTAAAAAGTAACGAGTAATGCTCTTGTTTATAGACTAAATTATAGTAGTTTTTAATAGAATTTACTGCATGAAGTTTTGATATTTTAACGCGACGCACCTCATTAGCTCATAGGCAGCACTTGTGGAATGTGGTCGCACGGCGAAGAAATCCTGAGTAGCCAGAGGCGTCGAAGAGCTGCCTTGTTGTATGTTGCGCCGATAAGCTCTCTGAAAGGGGGTACGCGACATAAAGGACACTGAGCTGTTAAACGGCTCCGACGGAGAGTCCACGGCATCGTAGGTAAGGAGACGATTGACATAGCTGCTGCCCAGCACCGTCTTCTCCGCGGACTGGACTAGTCGCGAAAAATTAGGCTTCCGCTCGGTGGTTGGAGTGAGGAACGGGTCAGGCTCAATGCGGTCGCTTACAATGTCCTGTATGGTACCCATTGATCGCATCTTTTGAATGGGATAGTGCATCGATTGTGGACTGTCATTGCCGTCCTGCCCGATGAACTTGGCGTTACCGACTTTTATGTGATGATGATTCTGATGACTCAAATGCTTTACGTACATCTTCGTCGCCGACCCGTTTGATGTGCTGGAGTTCTTCCGTAATTGATGGTGCTGTTGAAAGCGCATTCGCTCCTGAAGCGACTGTTCGTGCATACGCTGAAACTCTTCGCGCACAGACTGCTCTGCATAATGGTCAAAACAGAGGTTGTTTAGCGACTTCATCTTTGGGATCTGCGCATGCTCAGCCAGTTGCTTTAGACGGCGCGGTGAATTTCGGTCCAGTTCTATAGAAGCCTTGTGAAACTCCATCTCCAGAATAGAGAGATTCTCCATCGACTTAATCTTGGCTACACGGGGAGTATGAAAGTTTTCCTCTAGGCCAGAATCATTGTCGCCCGATTCGTTGTTAAGAGACTCATCAGTGTCGCTCGACTCTTCGCTGTCATAATATTGGGTGTTGTGGGATGGAGATCCGGCACTGCGATATGTAGAGCTGGGAGTACCACTACAGCCAGCTCCCATCGGTTGAAAGAGAGGAGCTGCAAGTTCTGCCATTGGAGTACGGAAGTCCTCAAAGGCCAACTTTTGAGAGTTGGTCATGGTGGCGTTTGGAGTCTGGTAGAGCTGTTCATCGCTAGCGTATTCAACAGTGGTGCTGAGACTGAGATGAGTATGAACACGGTGGCTTTTGGCTACTACCACTGGCAAGCTGTTACATTGTTGAAGCTCATCTCCCTTTTGACCGTTCTGTCGGCTACGTGGTATATTCAATTTCATGGCATTAATTGCTCTCTGATTGAGTCTATTAAATAGAGAAACGGATTTTCTAAAGCGACTATATTGTTTGTTATATATTTCGAACGCAGGCAGTCGGTTATGGAAATTGTATTTAAAGATGTAATTTTTGGTTGGTTAGTTGGCCATTTACCCCAGTTTATATATAAAACATAATGTTAATTAAAAAAGAAAGATAGAAATTATTAAGAAATCAGAATTAGTATATATAACGTAAGTATAAAATATAAGTAAAATTAAACGGAACAAAAATAAAAAGTTCTGTAAGACCATGTGATGAAATAAACAAAAACCAATATGTTAGGTGTTAAGTATTAATGAAACCTGCTTAGGCTTGATCAAGCAACAGGTTTTGAATAATACTAAAAACTGTACTACATTTAGAAGCTGTAGGAATTAAAATAAATAAATACGCTTAAATAAGCGTACTACATTTTTTTTCAAATTTCTTGGTCTTGAAAAGGACAATAGTCCAAGCAAGAATTGAACTTAACAAACAAAAAACTTACTGCCAAAACGGACCCGAAAACGAAAAGGATTTTACCACCCGTCCATACAAAGGTTACATTTAAAATGTGCCTTCTGTAAATAAATTAACCCTAATGTCTTTGCCTTAGCAGAGTCTAGTCAACAAACAGCTGGGGCATGTGCCTGCATGCCAGAAAATAATAACATAATAACAAAAGTGAAATTGTCCAATTTCTGCACTTCTTTTTTGTATTAATATAGATTAGATAATTACGAAAACTATTATACCGAAAAAAGTTGATTTTAATAATAACCAAATTGTGTTTGATTAAATGCTTACAATTTGATTAAACTAGATTCTTTTTTTACCGTAGTTACTATAAGATACATTCAAACACTGAGTCTGTTGCATAACCCTTAAAAAAAGGGTTTCCCTTTAGGCCTGAATAAAAGTAGCTAATAGTATGTTCTTAGCTAAAGTATCTTAAATGACATAGAACTTAATATAGTTAATAGATATTTATCTCTGTGAAATCTAAGCAAAATATATTAGCCAGTAAAATATAATGTATAGATATATACATAGACGAAAAATAAAATAGTTTAGGAATATAGCATTTTCATTTTCACGCTCCAACGTGGAGTTATGCCATCCAGGTGTGGGGAACTGCCGCCAAATACCAGCTTAATTGGCTCCGTGTGGTCCAGTCGAGAGCTGCACGTCACGCATCTGGGCTCCCCTGGTACGTGACGAACATAGTCATCGAAAGAGGTCTGAAAGTTAGCCTTCTTGGGGATCAGATTAATTTCCACAGCAGCCGTTATGCCGACAGGCTTATGGCCCACCCGAACCAACTAGCAACTATCCTAGCTGATCCCATCTCCCTCCGAAGACTGAAGAGGGTACACCCCAGCGATCTCCTTACCCGGAGGATAACATAAAATATTACATTTTCTTTTGTACTTTATAATTAAGATACCACTTGGTCTCATTTATCTTTATCACACATTAGGTTAAGTTCAGAGGAATTACTGAACGATTCCTTTTGAAACCTTAATAAATAGAATAGATCAATAAAAAAAAAAAGCATTTTCAAATACAATAAACACAGGAATGGAGACTTATCTATAAGAAACTCTATACTTAAGTATTTTTCTATTTAGTAAATCAATTATATTTTTAGTACAGAATGCAATGTTCAAACTATTCCAGTAAGGACTGACTTGCCTCATATGATATTAATTTATTTCAGTGTTCTTGCGTTAGGTAGAGGTTTTAGACACAATTAAAATATGCTTTTATATAAAGCCTTAGCATATATAGTACTTGCTGAGTTTTAAGCATTGTTTTATAAGAAATGATATAAAGATATCGATTTTTTGAATCTATGGTAAAATATGTCAGTAATAACACAAGAAAAATGTTTAAAGCTTTTTACAGAATATAAGCGCGTTTTAAAATTGTCTTGTCGACTTACCTAGCATGTCCCGAATCACCCTCAGAACTTTGCCTTGAGTGTTGACTGTGCGAAAAACTACTGTAACCCGAACCTTTTGACATCTATTTCGGAAAACATTAACAGAACATTACGTATTTGTCAAGTCAAGTGATTCAGCCCTATACTCACTTGACTAGTATTACTGGAATTTCTTGAATGACCCATTTCTATGAGGGTGGCGTTGCCGGCGCCAGAGAATCCGATAGCCCCTACTGTTGTCCCGTAATTGTTGCTGCCAATGATTCCCAGTTGCGGTAGCGGCTGGGTCACAGGACTAATAGGATTAGCTATGATGACTGAGGCATGCTGCTGGAGATTATCCGTAGTCAACGTTATCCCCGATTCCGAGGACTCCGACAAGCCGGAGTCTGTCACAATAGTTGCTATCAAAGCCTGGTTGTCGATATCTGTAGGTATTGCAGAAGAAAAATTCCGGTTAAACTGTTTCTCTGTTCCGATTAAACACTTTAAAATTTTAGCGATAGCGTATATGCTTATTTGTGGGTGAACAAAACTTTCGTTTTTACAGCCTAGTGCCTCTTATAGCTGTGCATCTAATGACAAACTGCACCAGGAAACAACACGAAGGCGACTACAATATATATACGATATAATGAAAATTTCAACCAAAATCAAATGAGATTGCTTTTAGTCAAGTTCACGAAATAGCAGATAGCCGCTATTCAGCTACATTCAGTTGAATGAGAAATTTTATCACTTTCTGCAATATCGGGAGATTTTTGGAAACATTAAAATGGAAAAAAAATGTACAACCAATTTTCAAAGTGTGGAAGTGACTGTTTTGAGCGGGTGTTAGAGTGGGAGTAGCAAAATTTCGAAATAAAATTACAAAGCGCAAGTCTCTGAAATCTGCATGCTTAATCTTTTTATAGTTCATAAGAACCAGTTATACTGATATAGGTATTAGAATATATACTATATTTGATATATACTTTACAGGGACGGAAACGTAACTCTTTCAAGACTAAATAAATTAAATATTTTATGTCTTTTACAGAGATAAAAACGTTATGTGCGACGTGTGACTAATACACACTGCTCATCGAATCTAGTAGTACAATACATGGAAAATGATGTAAATGGGCTGTATTGTTATTACTTTTAGAGGAAAATGGTATACTAGATGCTTTATGATGCGTATATAAATTATGCTATGCTATAAATTAGCATCACTATTTAAAAGATTGTCATCCAGATGTTAACTATGTTCTACGATAAACCAAAAGCCTGATTTATAACTAATACTTACCCTCCTCCTTTGTGGTGGAAACGGGTCGCGTTCCGGGTAACGACTGATTACCGGGGATGCCGCCCAAAGTGACTCCACTACCGCCCAAGGAAACGGATGCGCCACCGCTTCCGCTTCCTATACTGGGCAATGCGGTAGCCGTCGGAATTTGCAGACCTACTCCAGTGGCTGCATTTGAAAAGTCATCCATTGAAGGCTTGCTCTGCTTGCTCTTTAGATTTGGCGTGGGTCTGTAGAGGTATATGCTTTATTATAACAAATTTTGAAGGTTTGAAAAGGGATTCCTTACGCTTTGAACAGAATGTCACCGCTAAGCATATGCATCTTAATGCTCACTCGCAACATCGAATTGTCTAGGCGGTGTCTTGAGTCATAGCCCTCCAGGAGAAACCGACGGGAGGTGAGGCCGGCGCCAGCGAATTCGGCCAGATTGAGGTCGATAAAACCAAGCTTATAGTAACTTCGTCCTCCCTTCATTTCTTTGCGTATTGATATACGCAGGTGGCAAGGATCTAAAACGCCGGTTGAGGCATTAGCGCTCATCTTGCACGGAAACTCAAAGCTGCGGTTCCATTCTACTCGATGGTTGCGCACTTCCTCGCTGGGCAAAAGCATTTAATATAACTGAACCATTTCTATGAATCTAATGATATCTCACCGACTACTGTACTCCTGAAAAGAACCTCCATCCAGCAACCGTATCTTTGCGAACAGCACCTCATTGACCAGGGCCACCTCTACTAAATCCTGCAATTGCACTTCAACATTGAACTTGTACTTTTTCTTTTTCATCATAAAGGCCATGCCAGGGGCGCTAGGCCCAAGAAGTGTCATTAATTTCTGTCCAACAACGTAAGTTCTTTCGCCTTCCTACCACAAAATGAATGTAGAGCTCTCAGCGGTTGTGCAAAACCGCCTCAACTTAGCCTTTGAATCAGTTGATTGACGGTTTTAGAATTTTTAGTTTATCCGTTTTTTTTGAGCTGGTTCCTTAGCTATTGCTTTCATTGTCGACTTTGTCTCCGAGCAGTAAATTGTGTTTGGGGCCTGTTTTGTCAACTCTTTAAGTAAATAAAAACAAAGATTAGAAAGTTTATTAGCCACAAATACGTTTTTGACCTTAAATTGAAAAATTAGTCAATTTACTAACACTTGAATGGCAAATGTCGGCTATAACCGACCCCAAGATAAGCATTCTTGTTAAATTTTTATCTGACAAATATACATACGCTCCTAACCTAATTGTATAGTCATATATATAGGCGATGGACAAAAATATTTACATAAAATGCATTTCGAAACAACGCATTTTAAAATTCGATTTATTATTTCTCAAAAATTTACGGAAACATCTTAGCCTACACTCATTTCTATATATTTATAGCCTTTACTCCACGCGTACAAACTTTTTAAAAATGTTTTGATATTTTTTCATATTTTATAAGACTTGTAAATTTCTATCGATTTGGAAAAAAAAAGTGTTTTGCCCCCACCAACTGCCACTCCCACTCTTATGAAAAATGTTTGTAACTTTTTCCATATTTTTATTAGTCTCGATTTAATAAAAAAAAGTCACGGGTCATTATATTCCCCAATTTCTAACAATTTGGTAAAAAACTAGCTGAGTAACGGGTATCTGACAGTCGGGGAACTCGACTATAGCATTCTCTCTTGTTTTATCAACATTTCTCAACAGTAATAAAATTATTCTTAAATATTTTTCCAATAACATTTGGAAATTTTATGCTGTATTCAGTATTTTTTTTAGCTCTTTGTCAGCAATTTTTTTGTGTCAACATCAGTTATGACAGTTTTATGGCCATTTATCGTAGAGCTCGATTCGAGAGAAGGTAAACGCGATATAGAAAAGAGCACAGTAACGAAGAAATAAATATAATATAAAAGAGTTTATAATAAATATAAATATTAGTAATATTGTTTTTTGTATATAGTAATTATGTATTAAAAAATTTGAATTCATTGCTTTAAGAGCGGCAGAGAGAAAGATTACGGATAATAAGATAAAGTATATTATAGTCGGAACATAATACTTAGTAAGAGTCATGCAATGATTTAAGATTAGGGGTATGTAGTTTCTAGTGAATCTACTTGGAACCGAGAAGTTTTGCCGACCAACATGGGGGATTTGTGAAGATTCCAGAGATAAGGTAAACAGTTTCAGCAGAGGCTTGCACAAGCCTTCCGCAATGAATCTGAGCACAAAGTCGGGATTCCGTCGGGACCTGGCGATAGACACGCTAAAGATCGTAAAGCAGTGACCTTTCGTTTAGAGTGGGACCAACTATTAGATTCGACTTTGATACCTCGTAAGATTATGGCTGTTCGGGATGAGGTAACGTAGAATATGTTGTTTGAAGAAACTTGGCTATTGCCTGATCCGATGTTACCGTAGTGTTTTCAAAAAATAGCAAAGAAGGGTAAGAAATTGGTTTTCGCTTAGTTTTAACGAAATTATAAAGCTGTTTCGGATCCTGTGCGAACTTGAACTTACAACGGTTCAAATAGCTCTTGTAACACTGAGAATTAAGCACGGTAAAAGTTAAACGAGCACTTTATTATTTAGAAAGGAAATACTGAGACCCGCTATTTTGAAATTTTGTAGTCAGTCTGGATTTTACATTTCTTAGGTGTGTAAACTCTTTGCAAAGAGTTTTTGCGGTTATTTTTTAGCTCCGATAGGTGGCGTAGAAGCGGGCGAACATGATTTTATCGACTCGGTTTTGATACTAATCAAAGTAAGTACTGATTAGGACTGAAGTCCCTCTGCTAGGGTACAGTATAGTGGTGATGATGGGTCAGTTAAGTTCGGTTTTGGGCATTGCAATATTAAAAACAAATCTGCATTAATTAGGCGTGTCTAGAATTTTAAGAGAGAGGTAGACAAACATGGCTTGATCGATTCCTTAAGGTTTCTGGATTTAAGATGAATTGAAGTTTGTAATGTATTGATCTTGGCGTGCCGAGGAATATATAAATATCAATAGTCAACTATGTAAAAATCCCTATCGAGTCAAAAAGTACTAGCTGTAAACGTTTACTTCTGTTATTATACCCTTTACTCGTAGAGTAAACGGGTATACTAGATTCGTCGAAAAGTATGTAACAGGAAGAAGGATGAGTTTCCGACTATATGAAGAATATAAATTCTTGATCAAGATCAATAGCGGAGTCGAACTGAACATGTACCCCTGTCCGTATCCGAATCCGTCCGTATAGATGAAGAGCATTATGATATTTTTTCATTTTTTTATTAGTCTTGTAAGATTCTATCGATGTGCAAAAAAAAATTTGCCACCAAATTGCCGAAAATGCCCACAGACCGCCCAAAACTGCCACGCCCACTCTATTAAAATGTATTTAATTTTTTCTCATTTTTTTCCCCAATATCTATCGATATTCCAGAAAAATGATGAGCTTCCCATATTCACTAGCTGAGTAAAGGGTATTTGATAGGATATTTGGTAGTCGGGGAACTAGACTATATCAGTTTCTCTTATTTGTGTATAAGATAATGTTGAAGATTGACTAATTCTCTATCCACAACAAATAGTCCCAATGTACTTCTTGGTCTTGGTCCCGTATACAAGAATCGTTGAAGAGAATTATCTAGCTAAAGGTAACAGTAAACCTAGTTTAGATCGCATCTTGAAGGTACTTTTCTATTTTAAACTTTACTTTTCGAAAAAAAATTTACTACACCTAATGTATAACTATTTAAAATCCGGTGTGCTAAGCACGGAAAGTTAAGATAATAAAATTCCCTTTGTAAATGTCACAAGCCAGAAAAATTTGAAAAAATTAATATTTAAAAAATAGTGTTATCGATATCTGTTGCACTTAAAACACTTAGTCAGCTCTTCCAAGAAGGTGTTTATATGATCCTGTGTACCCACTAAAGATAAGATAAGGCAACCAATTAGCGCAAACAGCTTGAAATCAAACAATGATAATAAAAAATTAATAATAACAACCAGACTAACCGCTTCTATTGTATAGAGAACCCCGCTTTCAGTCGAATGTCAAAACATATTATTGATAAAGAGGAAAACGACACAAATTATTTACACATTTCGAGTAAGCCAGAGGCTCAGACTGATCTGACAAACTTTATCGGCGTTGGCTTTTATAAATGGACAATCGTAGTTCACATATGCCAAACTGGAAACAATTAAGAGAGTAGATATGTGATTGCCGCGCTTACGCTGTGCTAAAAAAAATGTCTCCTCTCATGGGGACCAACATAATAGATTTTTAACGGTGCCAATATATTGCCCTTTAATAAAAAGCAAGAGACTAATGCTATAGTCGAGTTCCTCGACTATCAGGTACCCGTTATTCAGCTAGTGTGAATGCGAACGAGTAATTTCATCATTTTTCTGGGACATAGATAGAAATTGGGGAATAAAATGAGAAAAAAATTTTTAAATTGTTCCAAAGTGTGGTCGTGACCGGTTTGGCGCTTTGAGCGTTTTAGTGGCCGTGGCAACATAGGTTGCCCCGTGTGTGTTGCGTCTATGTCTCTAGAATCTGTATGCTGAATCTCAATCTCTAGATTTTATAGTTACTGAGATATCCACGTTCATACGGACAGACGGATATAGACAGATCGACTTGGTTATTGATCCTGATCAAGAATATATACACTTTATACGATCGGAAACGCTTCCTTCTGCCTGTTACATACTTTTCAACGAATATAGTATACCTTTTTACTCTACGAGTATCGGATAAAAATATCAAGACAGTCATGGCCATATCGACTCGACTATTGATCTTGATTAAAAATATATAGGGTCGGAAATGTTTTATTTATTAAATAGAATAAACAAGAACGAATGATATAGTCGAGTTCTCCGACCCATTACTCAGCTAGTGCAAGTGCGAATGCGAAATTTCATAATTTTCATAATATCGATAGAGATTGTTAAATAAAATTACAAAAAAATTTACAAATTGTTCAAAAATGTGGTCGTGGCAGTTTTGGGTGGTTTTCGGACGGCAAAATATTAATATGAATATTGTTGAAGATTATTAAAAAATTATATATTATACATAATAGTATATATGTATGTACATATCTTAATATAGATATTTTTAACATATTCAAAAACCTTTGCTAAAGCATTGCGAAAATAAGAATATTCCTCTTTATTAACACCTTAACCCGTCCCAAAGACACTAGTGATTCCTGTAAGCGAGCTGTCTGCAGGTAAATGAATGCATGTTACAAGCTTCTGTCCTCCAACACGATGATCCACCATTATCTGGTTGAACCCACTTTGGCGCGTAGACGTGTCACGACGGCCAAACAAACTAAACTAAAATGCTGTTGAAACATCACAGAGTTATAGAAAATCAATAAACTTGTGTTTTCGAGATAGCCGTTGTTTTAATGTGTGATTTGGGGTGTAATCTCCTCTGTGTCCTCTGAGACAGTGACTTGTTTTGCCTTAGGCAGCGCAAAGCCAGACATTAAATCAAGCATTCATACGGAAGTCGAAAACACTTTTCCACATGATAGAAAAAGAGGATGCAAATGGCTTTGAAGCGATCATAATTTGCGACGACTACCAAATCTGCTTTTGGTAACGACTGTAAAGGGACGAAAGGAATGCATATAATATGAATATTGGGAGTATGTAGGTATTTTGAGTAGGCTGAATATCAATTGAAAAGTAATAAGCAAAATAGTATTAAAAACAGATCGAACGCTCAAATTTCTCGACTATAAGATACCCGTTAATTAGCTAGTGGAAGAGAAGGGAAAAATACCTACATTTATTTGGCAGATCCACCGAAGCTGGGACGTAATATACAAAAAAAAAACATTTTCAAAAGTGTAAAGTAATTTAGTGCGGTTTGTGGGCGTCAGAAAAGGAGTGAACAAAATATTGTTGGTATACTGATAGAAATTGGTAAAAATTTAAACATTTTTCTAGTGTGTGCGTTGCAGTTTTTGGCGGTTTAAGGGCGTTAGGGTAGGCGCCGAAATATCTTAAACAAACTTTCACAACATAATTGGTATCGAATAATATATCGAATATCATTTGCGTGTAGGTTAACGAATAGCTAAAGGATTGGCTGTAAGTTTCCGTGAGGCTTTTTTGTGGAAATTAACGTTATGGCAACAGAAGGAAGTTCGAGTCCGTTTATGTTTTTATAAAGATAGCCTAATAATAGGACTAGAAAAATTTTGAACATTGACATTTAAAACTTTTTGCTTGCTAGGTTTTAAAAAGATCTTTCGACATCAATATACACGTCTACTGAGGAAGAATATATTTATAGGGTCGGAAAGGCCTTTATGGAAGAGTGGAAGAAAGTGTCGTGCAAGCCAAGAAATTTTATCTAAGTTCGATTATGTCATTTGCAACTTTGAAAAAAAAGTTGTGAACTTGAATTTCACAAACACAAATAGATAAGAATTTACCAAACCGACATTTAACTCGGTAATCGTTGTCGGACTGGTTCGACAAGTTCTGAAGTGTAACTCTGTCTATATTTTTAGGGTATGGTGAGGAACCCTACCAAGCCATACAATTTCAATTACCCAAAGTGTTTAATATCTGCCTTTTATTAAAAAGTTAACAACAAAGGAGGCTTAGAGGCTTTTTGACAGGAAAAAGCTTATATATACTTGCAATTACTGAATAACACAAGAACGAATGATATAGTCGAGTTCTCCGATTATCAGATACCCATTACTCAGCTAGTGCAAGTGCGAACGCGAAATTTCATAATTTTTTGTTTAAAAATGTGTCAGTTTTGGGCGGTTTTAGGACGTTAGAGTGGGAGTCGCCAAAAATTTGTTGGCAAATAAATAGAAAGAAATAGAAAAATTATTAAAAGTATTACACAAATTTACAGAAAAAATAAGCGTTGCAGTTAAGAACGGTTTTAGGGCGTGCCAAAAATTTTTTTTTTTGCAAAACGATAGAAATTTACAAGACCAATAAAAATATAAAAAAATATCAATTCATTTTCTAAAAGTGTGGGCGCGGCAGGTTTGTGCCGTTTGTGCTTCTTTGTTTCTACAATCTTTATGCTGAATCTCGACCTTCTATGCTATTTGTCCTGAGCAAGAATATATATACTTTATATAGTTTTAAGTATATTTATAATGTATTGACAGCCTCTATTCTGCTCTGTTTTTTTTTAGTTATATTAGTTTTTAGTTATATTTCAAAGGGCACATGCATTCCATTTTTTGTAGTTAGTAAAGCACAGAAAGCCGAAACTGTAGAACTTTCCCTGTTTCTCGTTATGGACCCACATGGATGTGAAAAAATTTGAATCTAATTGAGTACATCCTCATTACAGAAGCAGACGAAGTCAGATCTGAACGAGCAATTCAGGGTTGCCCTATCCCGTTTAACCTCATTGGTGCTGATTTGATTTGATTATTGCAAGCATTTATCACACCTCACACTTCATTGCGAAACTGAAATTCCAAAGCCCGGCAATTTATATGCCAAACCAACGGTGGGTGACCAAATATTGAAGCAAAGTTTAAACCGTGACCTTTCGTTCATTCTATATCAGACGTCCACTATTATGATTATATTTTTTAATTGCCACGAAAATAAATTAAGAACCTTTTTTGGGGGGCGAGGTCTAAAAACATTTTTAAGCTCTGCCGTCACTGCAATCTGCATGCCCAATCTGCAAACTCAAACTTTTTTTATCCCTTTAGTTTCCAAGATTTTGAAATTCATACGGATAGAAAAAAAAGCCGCAATATCATTCGAGTAAATTACAAAGTATAATTTACTTATAAGGGGCGCTTTTTAAAAAATAAATCATAAATTGTATTAATTCACTAAAATTTATATAAAAAATTAAGCCAGCAAATATAGAAACAAATCAGTATAAAACACAATTAGCCTAGACCAACATAAAATTAAAGTAAAGAATAGTAGCTTCAACAAGCCGGAGCTTATATACCCTTTCAGTATTTTGATATTAAAGATAGAACAGCTTCATCCAGATTTCAATTTAAAACCAAAATTATATACTGTCAAAAACTGGTGTATACCGAAAAAAAAGATATATTAAATAGTTCTGATCAGGAATATGTATACTTTATATGGTCGCAAATGACCGCCTAAAATCAATATACTCTCTGCTAGGGAATAAAAACAAAGAACAAAAGAAGTCAGTGCGTATACGTGTACGTGTGAACACACATACATATGTATACCAAATTCAATCGAAATTCGGTTTAATGGAGGGAACACTGTAAGCCTTGTAAATAAATAAAAATACAATACAATTATCCCAATCGGACTTACCTCTTAGTTGAATTCCGCACAGTGAGCTTAAATGTGGGCGTCAACGCTAACGTTGCAAACAGCTGATTATACGGCGGAGACACATCCGAAATAATATTTGAAACACGCCATTTACACTTACCGCACAAAATACGGAGCTTCGATGTGAAAAACAGAAACAACACATTAAAATCGAACAAGGTGGTAGCACAAACACAACAGCAGCAGAACACCAATACAACTGCTCCCGAAGGGCGTCGAACGTGATGCTGCAGTTGTTTGTGCTTTGAAAAAATCTACATTTGTTGTCGTCCTCGGTGCTGGGATTTCACAATTATTAAAATGCAACTTAGCAACTAGGGACCAACAAGATTATTTTATTCACACGCACGCTTTTGTTGATGTAGTCAATGGTTTATTCACACCGAGGTTTATGGATTATTCACCGAGAAAAGCGAAAAGGGAGGGTTCAAATGATGAATATCCCCAGCACAACGATACAGATTTGTTTTCAGGTCTACAAATCGCATTTTGCGAATCTCGTTCGTTTGAAACAAAGCGACTAGGAAATTGTATGCCTCACTGCTTTGGCAACACTTTTTTTTACATTTTTCTAGTGAAAAGGCACTCACAAACGCACACCAGCACAAACATTGGCACCACCACGCACTCGAACGACGCTGCTTACCAAACGCACCAACAATAATATCAACTGCCTTTGCTTGCGTTTGTTTTCGTGCAAACATAACTTTCCTCGGATTTACTAGCGAAAAATGTAGTTTTGCACTTCATTAATTTTCAACAGAATACCACCGATGATGCGCCACCCACGTCCGAACCAGTGTGACCACAGTGTACAGTAGGACTGCACCGTAACTATTTTAAAATACCAAGCTAGTATTTATCAGAATATACCACAACTACTAAAAAAAATTGCTTAATTATTTTTATTATTTGAGACTTCTTTGAAGCGCTTATTACACTGTAGCACTTAATTTTTTCTTAGCTAAAGCTAAATAAATGCCCATGTATTGCAAAGGGGTTTCGAAAATGGGCTAGAACCCCGGTGTCAAGAAGCAAACAAACTAAACCTTAAATTAAAATTAAATAAATTAAATATTTCTAAAATTTAGTAATCTCATTCAAATTTTCAACGAAAATGTTACATATATCTTATACATTTGTACATGTTTAGTTCCCAAAGACTTAATTTATTTCCTTGTGAACTTTCTGACGCTACATTTTTCACTACCTCCACGTATTTCACTACAAGAGTCCTTGTGGCTTACTAATTAGAATCAGAACTAAAATTCAGTTGTGTTGTAAGAGACGTCATAAGAATATATTACTTTTGTAAAGTATTATAATATAATATTTCACTGGATTTTGATTTAAAAAAATGAACATTTAAAAACTTAATTTGTTAACAAATACCTAGTTGAATACCCCAACTACTTTTGCGAATAGACTGCTACCCCAGATAGATAAGAGTGTTAGAGGCGTGAATATCAACTTTATAAATTATACAGTTCAGAGATCCCGAATATCATTTGTCAGACGTCCGATAATTTATACACACATGGACATAATAGGTACATATACAGCGTTCTTGGACATGATAGATGGATCCAACCACGTTGCTTATTTTTTTGTTTTGTTATACTATGAAACCGGTAAGAGCTAAAAAAAAAGGGGGATGACCTGCCCTTGATAAGTTTGAAGCTAGGCGCGATTTATATACATCAATTATTATGTCCTATGTATTAGGAGACCCACGTGCTGTCATAATCCCGTGGTAGTCAACTAATATGTTGCACAAGTATTTTTCTTTTAAAGAATTATCTTTTGCTTAACAAGGTTTTCCGAACAGTTAAGATGTATGAAGAGCACGGCAGCCGCCAGACGTGCTTGCAACTCCTGTTGGTTTAAGTCATGTGCCCACTCCACGCGACCCCAAAACTTAAGCTGGTATTCTTCCTCTAGACGCGCCAGGGCAACAGCCTTCTCCACGGTAAGCATCTGCTCGATGACGGCGCAGGCAAGGACAATCGACTTCAAAGTGTCCACAGCGAAAATGAAGCCTGGAGGAAGAGATATTTAATAGACGTTGAACTCCAGGCTCTAGTCATGGTTTGCGTTACCATGCAGCGTTTCCAAACTGTAGGACTGAAAATGCTTTGCGATATTCATTTTATCTCGCTCGCTGACCTGAGGCGGCGTTATGTTCATGGTCTTCTGCAGGTTTGTGTCGTAGCGCTGGTTGAACCAGGCGATTACCGGGTCCCATTCGTTCACCTGTAGGTCCTGCAGGTCCTTTTCGTCCTGCAAAAGATATACATCTGTGGAATGTGCACTCCAACTCTCATTTGATTCACTCACGTCGTACTGGAAGAGCACCGTGTCTGTGCCGATGAAGTTGAGCAGGTAGTTGACCATGTCCAACTTGGAGAGGTGATTGGGATTGTCAATGGCCGTGAAGCAGAGCGCAGATAAGTGCATGCGGGAACGCTCGATGTTTTCCTTCTGGGCGTCGAACTCAGTGGCTACAGCAATAGCCAGGGGTTCGCTGCGGACGATGAAGGGTGTGCCCTTGGGCGTTTTCAGTTTCCGGTGATCCAACACCACTTCATAGCCGCTGTCGCCGCTCAGTACGGAAGTCTTCTTGTAGAACCGCTTGGGTGGAGAGGCTGCAGCAGAAAAACCGCCCGTCGATCGCCGGCATGTTATGAAATGGCTACGCACGTTTTTATTTTGGCTACCGCGGCTTACCATAGTGGCGCACAGTGAAACTGCTAGCGGCTCCCTTACACTGGCTAAAGTTGGTCAACCGGAGAGCTCGGATAGCGCTAACTATATGCTTTCCGTTCATTTTTAGAGTTTGTCTGCCTGATTCTTTATCAGCTATTTAACAGCAGAGTTATGTTTTCAGTGTGGCTGTAGTACTTTTTCCACAAATCTCAATAAATCAGTCGTAGGTACTGTTTACGTTTCTGTGCCATTTATAGCTTCTAGTCGAGTTAGCTTTTTACACTTGGGTCTCTTTTAGCGATTACAGATGTTACTACACACAGTAATTACACATGGGGTATTTTTAAATAACTTGAATGCATCGTCATATTTTTTGTTCTTATTGTTGTTCTTAGTAATTTCTGACTATTGTATATGACCCTTGTATATGTTTAGCCCCATCATATTTTTGGCACGTCGATAAAATGTGCAAGACAAATGATAAAATCAAAACATTTTTCAAAACTGTAGCCGTGAACGTAGTGGGCGTAAGAATGGTTGCTTAAGCTTTTTCTAACCATCTAAACAGATTCCTTCATAAGAAAATTATTTAAAGTTTTTATTTAAGCCCTTATTTTTGGGCAGATGTTCTTAAGTTGTGAAATAAAAATTTGCAAATGGATTAATTCGTATCATTATGAAATATAAGTATCAGGCTTCATTATTTTGCACTACTAATGTGGGATGTATAGATTATACATACTTCAACCCTTTGCCAGTAGATTCACAGATACATATGTAGATGCCGTCTAAAGCAGACCCAAATTAGAGTAATTTAAAGTATTACCAGTGTTGCAGTTGGAGTCGATGTCTTTATAGATACATATCACGAGATGTCTATGTTTTTGGTTGGAGCACCTTTGAAAACCTGGTGGGTGAATCGCCGTTTGAGTTATTCCCGATTTGCCAAGAGATTACTCTTGAATGGCCTGGTAAAATGCTTCAATTGTACTGACGAGCTTGGCAGCTGCAACTGAGGCAACTAAAATGTATTTATTTTGACCATTTTGAGCGGCACTGCCAAAAGAAAAAGGAGAGTTCGTAACGTTCGGTTGTAACTAAAAATCTCTATCCACCATTAAATTATAAGCTCATGGCCTTTATATTACCAATACAATAAAAGAAAATAATTTGTAACCGATATCATATGTACATAGCGTGCCTACATCAACATCGAGGAAAACGAGGACAATAATAGCACCATAAAAACTAAAAACAGTTTAGGTCTTGACTGTCAGATTTTTTTTTTTCAATGGCACGGGTCCCACGCCCAACCGACTGACGATAGACGCGATATAGAAAAGAGAACAGAAAAGAGGAAATGATAAAAATAACTGTAATAAATATTAGTGTTAGTAGGATCGAAGACACTAGAATATTTTCTAGTATATTCTAGTGTCTTTGGTAGGATCTTATTATGTATAAAAAAAGTTACAATTAATTGCTTCAAGAGCGGCAGAGAGTCAATATTACAGATAATAGGACAAAGTATATTATAGTAAGAACATAATACTCTGTAATGGTCATGCAAATCATAGTTAGATCTACAATGATTTAAGATAAGGGGTATATAGTTTCTAGTGAATCTACTCGGAACAGAGTAGTTAAGCCGACGAACCAAGTCGGGACTCTCAACTTCACCATGAATAAGCTTACAAATAAAGACTGTTCCAAGCATCGTTATCCGGTTAGCTGGGGAAGGTAAATTAATTAAAAGTAGTCTACTGGAATAAGGAGGTAATATACATCCCTATTTAGGCGCTGCAAGGCAAAGAGTAAAAAGTTTTTTGGACCGATTCAATGCGGTCCGAGTGGACTACGTATTGTGGACTCCAAACAGGTGATTCAAACTCAAGAATCGGACGGACTAGCGAAATAAATAAGGTTTTAGTCAAGTAAGGATCATAAAATTCCTTAGACCACCTTTTTATAAAACCAAGCACACCCCTGGCCTTATTGACAATAGTCGAAAGTCAGAAAGTCAGAAAGTTTACGGCCCAGAAGAATCCCAAGATCATCAACCCGTGTTATTCTGTCCAAAGGGCACCCACGTAGAGTGTAAGTCGTGCGTCATAACTGTACAATTGCACCCTTTTAAGTTTAATACGTTATAACGGCACCATATTTTAAATCTGTCTAGATCGGATTGTAAGTCCAAATAACGCGAAAGGTCCTTGTGCTGGAGGCATAACTTAACATCGTCTGCGTGCATAAGTACACGCGAATGTTTTATTACTAAGGGGAGGTCATTAATAAATAAGGTAAAAAGAAGCGGGCAAAGCTGGATCCCTTTTGTGACACCGGATGTGACTCGGAGAATATAAGACAGAGAATTTTTATAGAGGACCTGTTGCGTCCTGCCATTCAGATAGCTTAAAATCAAATTTAGAAGATCAACAGGGAAACCTAATAGATCAAGTTTGCTTACTAAGGTAATGATTAACAGAGTCAAATGCTTTACTAAGGTCAGTGTACATATGTAGATGACAGCTGTTTGAAGATTATTTTTGAAACCCTGTATTACAAAAAAAGTTAGCTCCAAGAGGTTAGTGGTTGTTGATCTACGTTTCATAAAACTGTGCTGACACGGTGAATTGATTGATCTACAAAGGTTCAAAAAGTTTTGGGATAGCCGACAATTTAGAGATTCCTCTGTATTTGCTTGCATCCAGTTTGCTGCCTTTTTTATGAAGAGGAATCACAAAGGACTCCTTCCATATATGAGGGAACTGTAAAGATTCCAGAGATAAGGTAAACAGTTTCAGTAGAGGCTTGCACAAGGCTTCCGCACTGAATCTGAGCACACAGCCAGGGATTCCGTCGGGACCTGGCGAATAGACAAGTTTTATACGCTGAAGATCGACATAAATACCGCTTAAGAGTATGGCTGTTCGGAATGAGGTACCGTAGAATATGTTATTTGAAAAAACTTGGCGAATAGATCGGCTATTGCCTGATCCGATCTTACCGTAGTGTTTTCAAAAAATAGCGAAGAAGTGTAAGAAATTGGTTTTCGCTTAGTGTTAACGAAATTATAAAGCTGTTTCGGATCCTGTGCGAACTTGAACTTACAACGGTTTAAATAATTCATGTAGCACTGAGCATTAAGCACGGTAAATTTTAACCGAGCGCTTAAATATTTAGAAAGGATGGACTGAGAACCGGTATTTTTAAATTTTGTATAAAGTCTGAACTTTAAATTTCTTAGGTGTGTCAACTCTTTATTAAACCAAGAAGGTTAAGATATTGACGGGTACATCGAAACACAAGAGTCAAAAAATGATATAATTGCGGTATAAAACATATTAATGGCATCCGTCATTATGTTGCAGGAGTAAAAATTAAAGACCGACTCGAGGGTAGATCCAACCGCAATTAAGACTCCACTTCCCCGTCTGGAGGGACGGTCATACCAAAGACACTAGAATAATTATTATTATTATACCCGTTACTCGTACAGTAAAAGGCTATACTAGATTCGTTGAAAAGTATGTGACAGGCAGAAGGAAGCGTTTCCGACCATATAAAGTGTACATATTCTTGATCAGGATCAATAGCCGAGTCGATCTGACACTATCCGTCTGTCTGTCCGTCCGTCTGTTTGTATGACTGTCGAGATCTCAGGAACTATAAAAGGTAGAAGTTCAGATTAAGCATATAGATTCTACAGAATCAGCGCAAAATTGTTGACCCATACTGCCACGCTCACCATTACGCTCACAATCCGCTCAAAATTGCCGCGACCACTCTTTCACAAAATATTTTGATATTTTTTCATATTCTTATTAGTCTTGTTAATTTCTATCGATTTCCCAAAAATATTTTTCCACGCCCACTCTAACGACCACAAACCTGCCAAAACTATCTCGCCCACACTTTTGCAAAATGTTGTGATATTTGTTCATACTTTTATTAGTCTGTAAAGTGCTATCTCTCTGCCAAAAAACTTTTTGCCACGCCCATAAGCCGCACGAGCGCCCACACCTTTGACAATTTTTTTAATTTTTTCTTATTTCTCCATTTTTTCTTCTTATATATCCATATCCCAGAAAAATTATGAAATTTTGCGGTCGCATTTCCACTAGCTGATGTCGACATAGCATTCTCTCTTGTTTTATATTAAAAAACGAAATAATGATTACTTTTCTGCTATTTTAAAATCATTTTTCATCTGTTCTATGGTTTTTTTTTTTAAAAGGGAACTAATTCTATTTATTAAGGTTTCAAAAGGAATCGTTCAGTAATTCCTCTGAACATAACCTAATGTGTGATAAAGATAAATGAGACCAAGTGGTATCTTAATTATAAAGTACAAAAGAAAGAAAAATCAAGTCTAGCTATCAATTACTTAAAATGTAATGTGTTATATTATCCTCCGGGTAAGGAGATCGCTGGGGTGTACCCTCTTTAGTCTTCGGAGGGAGATGGGATCAGCTAGGAAAGTTGCTAGTCGGTTCGGGTGGGCCATAAGCCTGTCGGCATAACGGCTGCTGTGGAAATTAATCTGATCCCCAAGAAGGGTAACTTTCAGATCTCTTTCGATGACCATGTTCGTCACGTACCAGGGGAGCCTAGATGCGTGACGTGCAGCTCTCGACTGGACAACACGGAGCCTATTAAGCTGGGATTTGGCGGCAGTTCCCCACACCTGGATGGCATAACTCCACGTTGGAGCGAGAATGGCTTTGATTAAAAGAGCCTTAGAGCTCATTTGAAGTTTGCTGGAGTGGAAGAGCCAGTCGAGCTTTTTTAGCTTCGCCATTGACTTAGATTTGACCGACGTGATGTGGGCCCTCCAGGTCAGTCTCCGATCTAGATGAACTCCTAGGTAGCAGTGCGATCTAGCATTGGTGATAGGGCTTCCATCGAAGGTAGTTCTATGGTAAAGTCTTTAGCTTTTGATCAAGTTAATACGTGCATTTTTGTACCCGTTACTCGTAGAGTAGAAGGGTATACCAGATTCGTTAAAAAGTATGTAAGAATGAAGAGTTTCCGACCATATGAAATATGTGTATTCTTGATTATAATTAATAAATGAGCCGATTTCGACCTGTCCGCCTGTTTGACTGTCCGTATAAACGCCCGTATATAAGTTAAGAGGTTGAGAGGGGTTGTTAAAGGTAAAAGGTTGAGTAAGGGTAAAATGTTACTACGATCAGGAAACGTTGTCCTTATCGCATTCTCAGAACCTTTTCCGATCTAGATGCAGACGATTGTTGCTGCTCCCTAACTCATTTAAAGTAGAGACGACTTCATCCACACCTGCACCAGAAGAGAGCAATATTTTATCGAATTGCAGATTCGCTAGTCATCAGGAAAGCACGGTTCGGAATGAATACTCGAGGAATTCTTATGAGGAAATTGCAAAATGTAATTTTGACGGTATTGATCAAAGCGCTTTGAAAACAAGGGGCTCAGAAGATATAGATTCTAAGTACTTTTGCATGTGAAAGTTCCAGCTGCTCCCATTCTTCGAACGGTGGTTCCATGGCCTTAAGTTTACATCACTGGCTATCATGTGAATCTTGTGCGTCGGCTTTCCCGGAATATATTTCTCAGTGTCCCGATCTATGCTGTGTTTACCCGCTCCAGAGCCAAACCGTTTATATGGCGGATTATCGACCGATTTTATGTTTTAACAACGAGGTTACTCAAGTTGCCCACTCTAAAGCCCACAAGCATCCCAAAACTTTTGAAAAATGTATTTATTTTTATTAGTCTTATAAATTTCTGTAGATTTGACAAACATTTTTTTGCCACGCCCACTTTAACGCCCTAACCTAACCGCACCAAACTGCCACGCCCACACACTTGCAAAATGTTTAGATTTTTATTCGTTTTATTATTTTTCTTGCCAATTTTAATCAGTATACCAGAATACTGTGGCCACGTCCTTCTTTGCCCTACAAAACGCCCAAAACGCCACGCCCACACTTTTAGACAATTTTTAAATTTTTTTAATTTTATTCCCCAAAATCCCAAAATAAATTTGAAATTTTGGGATCGCATCTAGTGTGAATGCGATTAATAACGGTTCGACTATAGCTTTCTCTCTTGTTTTTAATTAATATTCCGCCATTTTTTATCAATTTATAATTGAGATATTACGTTCTCAAAAGTCTGGTTAGACCGAATAGGAAGAAACATTAAAAATTATCTCCGGCCGACCTCCCGTTAGTCATTTCTACGAAAACGAGAATTGAGGCTTAAAAGCTATCTGAAAAATTCTTCTTTTAAAGACGGGCATATCCAGATCGAGTCCGCTGTTAGAAACATTTCCTTTTATCTGTTTTTAAAGAATCTGGTATACCCTTAAGTTTAGTGATTAACGGGCATAAATAATGAAACAATATTGATTTTTCGCATTTTTATTACAAAATATTGCATGGACAATTTAATTCAATTGTATATCAATTATTGTTGAATTTTACTTATTAAATTTATTAAAAAGGAAAATGGAGTTTTAAATTTAATAAATGATGAATTTGTACGTAGCTAGAGCAAACATCACACTAAAGGAAAACTGTTTCACATTAAATATTGCGCTATTGGTTTATTCATTTACTTTAACTATTTAAGCAATGCACCAGAGGAAAAATTGAGTCACTTTGTGTATTCATACAGAATTACAAATTATAAATAGTTTCCGTGTGCTTTGCTTAGTAAAAAAAATATTTTTGATTTCAGTGGTCTTAATCAGTTAACTATGGTAAATGTATCGAAATTTATTTTAGCGCTTTATTTATAAATTAACATTTAACTAATTTCATTTATACTTATGGTTTACATTAACGGACAGAAGCGGTGTACGGTAGAAGAACACGATCAATATGAACTGAGATCCTCATGTTTCATAGATACAAATGATAAAGGAAAGTAAAGAATCAAATTTTTAATACAAAATCGGATGGAGAATTCTATTATATAGAAAGTTTAACAGAAAATGATTTTTAAACTGAAAGTGTTAGCAAAGCATATCCATAAACGATGTGTTGAAAATATGTTCCGACAACATATTTTTATTCATTAATTTGTCTTTTAATCTTTCTTTGAATACGAGTTTAGTATTTTGGAATTTTTTATTGCGTGTAATTTTTCTGGTGGGACAGGCATTTTTATAGTACGTACTCACATATAGACATATGCATACACATGCAAAGGACATATCAAACTAACTAGGCTATAAGCAAAAAGTATTCATGTTATAATGTTTTGTGTATTCAGGTGTTTTAAATCCTGTTGCAGGATTTTCTTCAGCTATTTAAGTCAGTGTTACATAATAATCATAAAATTCGTAATAATAAGGAAGAAATTAATACAAATTTAAAACTCCAATATAAAATTATACATTTAATTGATGTATGTAGTTGTGGTTTTTTATGCAACAAACAGCATAACTGGAATAGTCTTAGCCAACCAGTGATGGCGATTTCGAGTGGTCTTTTGCTTTATAATAGTTTGCAGACATATCTCGCTGAATATTCATGTATGTAGACATGTGTGAAATTGCACTAAAACTAAACGCTACAACATTTAAACATTGGATACATTCATTCGTCTTCTAGTAATGAATATATAGATATATTATCAAAAATTTTAGTAGCTCTTCCTCAACCCAATTCAGCTTTTTATTTAAAATACATTAAATATTTTCTTATATAAGAAAATATTATAATGGTGCTACCTGTTGTAACTAAATTTTCTTCTCTGCCTTTGTGATTTTTATTTTTCCCCTTCTATAATAGTAAAAGTAATTTTTAAATAAATTTGTTTAGTCTTTTCATTTTCCATGTGTGCTTTAGTTAACACTATACATACGTCAAATATGTATAAATAGCAAAATCAATATATACTTTTTTTACTGAAACTTTAGCCGACAACAACAGCGATCTGTGGCTCTGCACATGGCTCATATCAAAATATATATTGGTGTAAAAATTTGGCAATCTTGCTCTTGGATTTAATCTCGACCAGTGGGCCTGATGTGACTGCTATCGTGGCTTTGGTTTTTAGGCACATGATTTCAGAACTTACAATAAGGATCTTATCTCTAGAATATATATATATCTAATACTAAATATGTAAAACTTGTTTTGCCAATGGTAAAAGATTTCCGTCTTAGTTATCAATTGTCAATGCTCTCCGCGCAAAAGCTCCATTAGCAAATTGAAATCAGCTCCATCGCGAGTCTTGATCGTCAACATCTCCTTGCCAAGCTGTTGAAAATCATATTATAAGTCATCTGGTAATAATATTTGCATATTACTATGGACGGCAGTCCACATAGTGACGAATCGACTACTATATAATACATATAAAAAATATTTAAAAGTTCTAGTTAAAAAAGAGCTTTGATTGACCCCTCATTTGTTGAAATCCGATTCTCCGTTCAATATATATGTTTTTTAAACAAGATTTTGGGAAATTTTTTAAAATGAGCATTTTTGTCGTTTTATATTTCTGTCTATTTGTCTATGTGAAATCCTGATAACTGACATTATCTACAACTTATTCGGAACGCTTTAATAGAAAATAAGAGGGTAGGTACGAGTACATATTTTGATAGAGCGAGAATGAGTACATTATAGATACTGTATTTTCTTAGTTGAATAGAAAATCGGTCTAAAAACTTTTGTATGTTGATCTCGTAACAGGCATTGGGTTTGGATATGTACATCTCGATCCACACTCAATACTCACCTGGCACGTTCGCTGCAAATCAGGGATGCGTAGCAAAAGCTCCCCAAACTTTGACGGCGTGTCGGGATAATGTGCCAGTGTGTAAGCTTGCAAGCTCTGTAATGCTTTTTCCTGACACTCGCGCACCTTTACCGCCTCCTGTAACTCTGTCGTATCTAAGATGGCAAATATTTTTGGTTAACTAAACTAGTAATATATTTATATTTTACCTGACTGCAACAGCACAATAACTTTCATGGCAACATATTCGTAGCGATCAACGCGCAATCGCCTTAGGTGATCTGTTAGGTTGAGCATCCGTTCAATGCAAGTCTGAATCAAATACAGTGGGGTTAGGGCTTAAAGATACATTTCTAAACCGGTTACTCGTAGACTAAAAGGTTATACCAGATTCGTTGAAATGTATGTAACAGGTTGAAGGAAGCGTTTCCGACCATATAAAGTATATATATTCTTGATCAGGACCAATAGCCGAGTCAATCAGGCCATGCCCGTCTGCCCGTCTTAGGAAGTATAGAAGCTAAAAGGTTGAAATTAAGCATACAGATTCTAGAGACATTCCATAAACCAGAGTCTAGTTTTCGGGCCCATGTTGCCACGCCCACTCCAACGCCCACAAACCGCATAAATTTGTTTTAATTTTATTATTTCTTATCCCAATTTCTACCGATATTTCTAAAAATATTAATATTTTTCGTTTACACTTCCAGCTGAGTAACGGCTATCTGATAGTCAGGGAACTCGACTGTAGCATTCTCTATTGTTTAAACTTGATTCGTATAAGAAGAATTCGTATAAGAAGACATTTCAAATCCATTGAAAAAATATAACATATAAGAGAAAGGACTTCTAACCCTTTAACGTACAAATATATATAAATCAAGCCGAGTCGATCTGGCCATGTCCGCGATTTGCGTTTTGTGGGTACTAGAGTGGTAGTGGCCAAACTTTGACTTATCGAAAAAAAAATGCATGAAATATAGAAAGATGAAAAAATGAATCACCAAATTTTTCAGAAGTGTGAAAGTAAACGTTTTGGGCGGTAATCTTCTGAAGCAAATATGTGTTGTGTTTGCGTTACTAAATTCTGCATGCTTAATCTTAATCATGGGGTCGCGAGCGCTGCCTGATACCTGTTAAATATTTTTCAACCAATCTATTAAATCGTTTTACTGCGCATGTAATATAAATAAGTATATGTATAAAAAGTTATAAAAATTAATTTATTTTTTATCTAGTTGAGTAAAAATGTTATATCAATTAAATAGGTATATCCGACCTAAATTTTATCTGACAGTTTTTGTCAACGCATAAACAAGTTATGTATTCAAAGTTCGCATAAACTTACCTGCAAGCCATTTGATTTGGCCTGCGATAGGGTTATCTTCCTGCCTTGTGACATTTTAATCTCTCCAGGAGTATCAATTGATCTAAAACAGCAGGAGAAGAGCAACAGCTCGCACCACGAGTTAATGAGCAAGCAGATTTGGTCATCGATCTGGAATGTTAGGCATGGTGGTTAACAAAACTTGATGGATCTGAAATTAAGTCATACGAACCGAAATGTTCTTAAAAAGCGGCAAGCTCTTGCACCATTTGACGATCTTATAAAGACGGTGATCAGCCACGTTGCAGAGATGAGCGATTAGATCAGGATTGGCATTCTCGCCATTGGACGAGAGACCAGCACTAGCCAGTAGTGGATTGGTAAGTTGTGCATGGGCGCCTGAGGATGTGGCTGACGATGACGACGAAGAAGACCTGCCAGAGTCGAATGCGGACAATGGTTGGTTGATGCGGGCCAGCTCTGCATCGGTATACTGCCACAGATGCTCTACATCCATGATTTCCTGAATGGGTCGAGAAAAAATTGAAAATATGGACTAATAGAATTTGGTGCACGAATAAATTTCTTGTTAAAATATTTCCTTATTCACAATAATTGTTTCTGTTATTGTGTTAGCTTTAAAAAATGTCAACTTGTAGAGCACCCCATATATAATAAGTTTAATAATTAAATAAAAAACAATGTATTTTGTATTTGCACCGGTGCAAGTTTGTATTACCTGCAGTAGTGGTGGTACGCTTCCCGTTCGGAGGCTTTGCTTGCCCGTCTCCCCCATCTCTTCCGACTTGACCGATGTTTCTCCCAAATTAGGGCTGGCTGGAAGAGAGGAAGAGCAGGGAATGGGTACACCACCAAAGCCATTTAGTTGATGTAGTCGCTGGTGCGGTTGCTGCTGACTTGCCACTGCTGCTGCGGCGGCAGCTGCTGCCGCTTGATCAGGACTAAGCAGCGGACTGAGCATTGAGTTGGGCAGCGTGTAGGAGCACTGGTATGTGGAGCGGCCGCCACGGGTTCGATCCTCCCGAATCGCTTCTAGTTTCATTCCCTTCTGCAGACACTTCTCGAAGCGGCAGGCGGGACATTTCTTGCGCGTGGAGATGCTGACCTGACATGGTCCACCACGGACGCACACGTAGTTCTTGCGGTTTTGCACGGTGCGCTTGAAGAAGCCCTTGCAAGACTCGCAGGAGAAAATCCCGTAATGAAATCCGCTGATCTTGTCACCGCAGATGGGGCAGGGCGAGTTGATCAACTGCTGACGTGATATGCCCGCCGGAGATGCGGGGTGCGAAGATCCTAAGCCCACTGTATCCAGATTGCTAGAGTCCATACTCAGGTTCTGCGCCTCCTGCACACTGGACGACGCAGTGGATGCGGCTTCCACCTTCATCTGGCGGTAAAGACCATGGTGGTTCCCATAGAGCGTGCCGGCGGGTGGGGCATGACGCGCTTGAATGGGCGAGTGCGTGGGACTGAATTCGGAGCTATAGCTGTAGCAGCTACTGTGCGAGGCGTCGCTGTTGTTGCGGCTCAGAGACGGAGTGTAGGGGGCGTGGCGCGACGTCAGAGGCGACTGCGAGGGGGAGCTGTGCGTGTAGACGGAATGTATGGCGGAGTCGGGACTGGGATTCGTGGGCAGTGGTAGGTGGCCTCCACTGCTGGACTTGCTACGTGCAGCCAGTAGTGGCGAATTGTCTCCCAGAGGCGGTTCGAACTTGAGATTGATCGGATCACTTTGAGTCGGGGCCAATTTTAATTTTGTGGCAGCGTGATGTTGTGTGTTGGACTGGGGGTAACACTTTCCTTGAATCTGCATCTCGCCTGCAATGTTCTCTAGCTCGGTTTTTATCGGTTGTAGTGCGCAGTAGGGTTGTGGGGGTGCAACAGCAGGGACCGCCTCACTCTTAATTGTGGGCTCCATTTCCATCAGCTCTTCGCCCCCGTTGACCTCAGTATCGCTCAGCTCGCCCTCCCAGGACATTGGACGAGGACCATTTTTGTCCGCCGCCGTCCTTCGCCGAACCTTCAAGTTCCCAATACTCGCCAGCTCCTCCTCCGAGTCGGACTCCCTATGATTTGATTGTCCACTGAGTGGAATGCGCAAGCTACCGTGAACGTAGTTAGCAATAACCGGCACCATGTTTCCGTTGGGTGACGGTAGTTCGTCTAGTTCGCACTTGATGTTTGTCACGGACACGTTGTGCCGGGAGCCAGTGGCTCCGGCTCCTCCGGCGGAGCTTCCCAAAGTGGTCGTCGTAGTCGCGACTGTGGTGTTGCACATGTTGACCGGTATTTGATAGCCGCTGCTTCCTCCAATAGGACCACTTTGCTGCTCCGCTTTGATGCTGGACATGTTTGGCATCTTGTTTAATTACCGATTTCTTATATTTTATTTATTTATCAAAGACTATTTCTCAGTTGTGCAATTTGTAAAAGTTTGAGAGGTGTCGTTGATGCAGTTCCATTGTGTCGTAAAACTTGAAAAATCAAACGAATTGTAAAAGGTATATTAACTTTCAATCATCGATAAGTAGTTGTAGGGGAAAGAGATAAATTAAAAGCTAAAATGGGTGGCTATTTATAATTTAGTGTGCCATTTTTAATAAAGCATATTAAAAAAATATAATTCAAAAGACCTTAATACCCATTGTTTGGCGAAAAAAGCTTACAGTAAACATTATTAGGCCTCTCAAGATCATTAAAATAGCTATAGGTAGAATGTTATAGTCTAGTTTTTCGATTAAGTTAGTCAGGATTAATGTGTTAATTAGGGCCTAATACTTGGTTGGATAACCTTTGTTACCCAGCACAGCCTTACACCCAAGCGGCATGGAGTCCACCAGGTCCTAGCAACTTTTGGGAGGAATTTTTACCATGCATCCTTCACAACTTCCCAAAGCTGAGCCTTAGACGTTTGGGAGTTTATCGTCACATATTGTTTAATGCCCCCCTACAGGTTTTCCATAGGGTTTAAATCGGAAGATTGTGCTGATTGTAATCTGGGATCGAAAAAGACAGAAGAGATTGACAAAAAAAAAATAGAAAATTATGAATTGTTCATTAAAAGAAAACTGCCGGAGTGTAACAGACAACTAGACCGATTTATTTCCAAACATACTAAGTGGATGGCGTCTAAGATAATAATTCTTGTTATGGAAGACGCCGAAACTTATCTTACCAAAATGCAGGAGGAAGATTAAAAAGGAAACTGGCATCCAATCTGGCAAGTGAAATTGATCACAGCACAAATCTTTTGATTCATGCATCAACTGTTTTTGCTAGAAAAGAATGCGGGAGGGACGTTGCCTTTGTTATTAAAGAAACATTACAAACACCAGAATTTCCAAGCGGATCGATGCAAATTCAATGGCAAAAACCAACTCCTCTTTCACCAGATGAAGCTTTAGCTTATCTCCTGGAAAACACGTTGACAAAACATCAATATATAAGCACCAGGCTTTTAAATAAAAGCCATAACAACGACATATATCCGCCCTGTAGTGAAGTGATCGAAGCAAAATTACAGTGCCGACCATAGGGTGTAGAAGTAATAGAAAATACTGCTCAAGTGCTATTGCAAAATCTCTTGGATCATACAGCGCTAAGATTAATTAAGTTGCAATCTGATGTTTTCAAGCAATTTCCAGATATCTTTAAAATCAAATTCATTTGCAGATACGAATTTGATGGGACAACTGGTCATAGTGCTTAAAAGCAGAAATTTGAATCTGAAGCACTTGGCACACCAATTTCTGATCAATCTTTATTTGTAACTTCTGTCATACCCATACAAATTATAGAATCGTTTAATCGGCATATCTGAATTAATAGAGCACCGCTATTCCGTCTATTCGATTTTGCAGGCCTCTAAAAATTGAGTTGATAAAGGATGATGCACAAAAATCAGTTAGATAATCAAATTAATATTCTTACGCCATTCACTTATATGTACATAAATGTGATGAAACTCGTGACATAGAAGTTACCTATGAAATGCATATGACACTTATAGATGAAAAGTCCTAAACGTTTGCACCAAAAGTAAAAGTTTTACAATTTGGGGTAAGTCCACTACATGCTTGGATCCGAGATAAAAAAGTGGCATATAAAAGGAGATTTCAAGGTTAAAATGAGTATCCGAAAAAAAAAATATCCATGAGGAACTGTGGAGAGAAATTGGCCTTCGAGTAAGCATGCCGCAGCAGAATGGCAGCGGCAATAGCAATGATGGTAATACGACAAGAAGAGCTTTCGCAAGTACCAAATTCTCGTCGATAACCAACTTCAACGAAAATCTTTTGAAAAAGTTCTACATTATTTTAATAGCAATATGGTACAACTATTTTATTTATTCCGACAAATTCCTTTCTTTTTGCGATATAACTTTTCAATTATATATGCAAACATATCCATGGTATCCTATGTCACCAACGATCCATAAAGTACTGGTCCAGGTTTGATTTTGTTGTAACGAACTATGCATCGATCTTTTATATTTGTGGTTTTACGTATAACACCACGGTTTCCGGGCTTTCATTCATATTTAATGGCATTGGATACCACTTTGGTGTTCATTCAAGGTTTTTTGAATATCTTTAAATGTTTTTCATTCCTTTTTTAGCTTAAGAAAATACATTTTTTTTCTCCTGGGAGCATTGTTGTCCTCTACCCTATAAAATTAAATTTTTTTTTAAATCATTGCCCTTTTAAATATACGAATTAACTTAACCAAAATCACTTTTTAGAAAATATTGATAATTTCGGGACTTTACGTTTACGGTTCTAATGAACAGTCCAAATATTGTGAATTTGCTCAAGAATGTAAAGAAAGAAGGTAACATGCCTGTTACTCGTAGAGTATGTAACAGAGAATGTAACAGGCAGAAGGAAGCGTTTCCGACTATGTAAAGTATATATATTCTTGATCAGGATCAATAGCAGAGTCGATCTAGCCATGTCCGTCTGTACGTATTAACGTCAAAATCTCAGGAACTATAAAAGCTAGATGGTTGAGGATACATACATATTCTAGAGACACAGACGCAGCGCAAGTTCGTTGACTCATTTTGACACGCCAACTCTAACGCCCACAAACCGCCCAACACTGCCTCGCACACAAAGTAGAAAAAAAATGTATTATTATATTTGTCGCATTACGAATGTATTTTGACCACTGTACGTGTCTGTCATATTATTAGCATGGTTTGACCACTGTGCTTGCAAGACGCAGCTGCGCAATGAGTTTGGTATATCGTGAGGACATTCATAGAATTTGACTACAACGTAGAATATGACTGGCGCCAAAGTACCGTTACGAGTGAGGCGACGGCGTTGTCGCGCTGTCGCCAAGTGTAGTCCAGCTAGCGTGTGTAAAGGATAGATCGATGCGTAGAAAATACGATCAGTTGCATACAGTTACAAGTTGATTTGTCAACATGGAAGATCAGGCGCAAGAAAATGCCAACGCTGCGACATCAGAAGTGGGATCTGCTTGCCTACAAATATCACCGATGCATACCTGGCAGCTTTACAAGTGCAAAACAACAACCTAGTGGAGATCATCAAAAATATGCAGACACCAAAGGCATCGGCAACTGATGAAAAGGGAAAACATATAACTCTCCCAAAGTTTCATCCTGAGGGAGCTGGTGCAGATGCCTCAGCTTGGTGTACAACAGTGGATCTCATTTTGCTGATAAAATACCCGAAGGTAGCAGCCTGATGATAACTTTAAGTAAGGCGCTAGAGGGAAGTGCATCACAATGGCTGTCCCAAATATGCTTTGCTGGCACCACATGGCCACAATTTAAAGAACTCTTCGTTCAACGCTTCGTTGGCATCGAAACGTCTGCTGCCACACTGATGAAAATTTTGAGCGGGCGACCAAAGTCTGGAGAAAGTTACACCGAATATGGAAGCCGAATCGTCACCTTACTTATGTCCACATTTAAATCTATTGATCTGGAGGAAATTGCGGTCGTGCTCGGCAGAGGTCACAAAATCAAGGAAGAAGTCACAACGGAAGTTCAACGCAAGGATCAAAAGACCGATTAACAGTCAAATGTTTCAAATGCGACGAGCTTGGGCACTTCGCATCCGCCTGTCCAAAAGGACGATCACGGGAAACGATCAAGTAACCGAGAAACGTGTTGACATCTGTACTGTAGCTCCATCATCAGGAATAGTAAGAAGTTCAACCGGTGAGTCCGTTCCATACTATTTTTGATTCTATATTGAAAGAGGGATTACCGGATGTGTTCATGGAAGGATGAATTAGTGGTGTTGTGCTTATGAGTGGTATAGGTAACTGCTTCGTTACATGCACGATGCAAATTCTAGCTACGTAAAGATTTGTAATTTTAATTTTATAAATAAAAAAGATTCAATATAAGAAAAAAGATTCAATGTAGGCGACCATGTCTTGCTCAAGAGTGAAGAGCGGCATCAAACAAAGCTAAACTCAAGGTTTGGGGGCCATATGTAATGGCGGAAAAGCTTGATGGCGACCGATATGTGTTGAGATCTTTGACAAGCAAGAGAACGTATAGTAGGCCCACGAATAGTTATGGTCGATGCCTGTTGAGGTAGACGCAGACCAATGCGAGAGATCGCCGACTGAGGCACTCGTAGAGACCATAGACTCTGAGTTAATTATTCACAAGGCTACAACTATGAGGGTCCGGAGGGACCATGACGCATGAGGATGCGTGAGATCGTTGCAAGGAGTGCAGCAAGAGCCTGACAGTGTGACAAATTAGAGACAAAACAGAGAGAATGGTAAGGTAAAGAATGAAAAAAAGAAAGAAGTGTGGCAAGAGATACGATTACTGTTTGATCAAACGAAATGAAGTCATAAAATGTAAATTGCTAAGAAAAGTTTGAGCAAGGCAAGGGATGCCGATATGTTATTTGATAAAAATGTTTCGGATATTGATGAAATATTACGTTGAGTTAAAGATTGAAATAATGAAGTGAAGTTGAGAAATATAAGGAAAGCAACGAGAGGGCGACGTGAATTAGTCTGGTTTGAACGATCGAAGGGACAACACGCAGGAGACTTGCTGTGCTAATCAATATGGAGCGATCCTGTTACATAAAATTGACAATAAACCTCATGTTGTTGAGTATTACAGGACGTAAATTTGTAGTATATACTGACTGTAATTATTTAAAGGCCAGCCGCACAAAACTAGGTTTAACACCGAGGGTGCATAGATGGTGGGCGTTTTTACAGGCATTTGATTTCGAAGTAGAGTATAGAAAAGGCGAGCGAATGGCGCATGTGGATTTTCTCTCTCGAAATCCAGTGCTTGAACGACAGAAAGGTATGAATAAGATTTCAGAGTTACGAATCAATTTGACCGAGGTATCTGATAACTGGTTGGTTTCAAAACAACAGCGAGATACTAAGATACAAGATATAATTGTAAAGTTAAAGAATAATGAGTTACGTTATTATGCATCTTGGATGGGAAAAGACGCTGGACAAAGTCTATTGTTATTATCGGTTCGAAAATATGTCTAAATGTGTGCGTGGATTCGTAGAAGATTGCATTACATGTAAAGTTTCTAAGCCACTAGCTAAACAGGCTAAAAAGTGCAGGCTGGGCTGCATCCTATTCCTAAAATAGAAGCCGAGTCTAGTCAGAGATCATGGCAGGATGCGTTGGCTGAAGAGCAGCTAGCAATGAATGGCACGATTAATCGTGTGACTAAGTTTAGCCCTTTGGAATTATTGATTGGTAAAGAAGCTCGACCTTTTGGCTTGTTGCCGCTAAACGAAAATAACGATGATGAGGTAGAAATAGAAAATTTGAAAAAGGAGGCTAAAAAGAACATGAAAGCTCAAGCAGAATACGATAAAGATGAGTTATGTAAAGACAGGGGCAGCACGATAGGAGTTGTGTCTGTTGCCCAATAGAGAAACTGAAGACCGCACCATAGCAGAAGAGACTTGTTATGGCGGGGGTCGTTTTTGTAAAAGGAACTACACAAAATATAAGTTCAGTTTGTGTAAACGGAACTACACAAAATATAAGTTCAGTTTGTGTAAAAGGAACTACACAAAATATAAGTTCAGTATGTGTAAAAGGAACTACACAAAATATAAGTTAATTATGTGTAAAAGGAACTACAATAAAGATAAGTTTATTATGTGTAAAAGGAACTACACAAAAGATAAGTTAATTATTTGTAAAAGGAACTACAAAATTTGGTTTATTTAAAAGATTAAGAGAAAAATGTGTTAAAGGAATTACACGAATGGTATGATTTATTAAATTTAAATTATGTTACGATAATTTTAAATTTTTAATCTTATTTGAATCAGAAATAGATTGAATGGAAATAATTCTATGAAATATCCAGAGAGTCTTTGAATCCTGAAGTATTATCACTTATGTGGTAGATTTATGACAACACACGAGGACGTGTATTATGTCAGGAAGGCCGTGTCGCATTACGAATGTATTTTGACCACTGTACGTGTCTGTCATATTATTAGCATGGTTTGACCACTGTGCTTGCAAGACGCAGCTGCGCAATGAGTTTGGTATATCGTGAGGACATTCATAGAATTTGACTACAACGTAGAATATGACTGGCGCCAAAGTACCGTTACGAGTGAGGCGACGGCGTTGTCGCGCTGTCGCCAAGTGTAGTCCAGCTAGCGTGTGTAAAGGATAGATCGATGCGTAGAAAATACGATCAGTTGCATACAGACGATCGCGCACGCCGGTTGGAATTCGCTTCACTCAAAAAGTTGATTTGTCAACATGGAAGATCAGGCGCAAGAAAATGCCAACGCTGCGACATATTTATTTAATTCTATCGGTATACCAAAAACCCTTTGGCCACGTTTCTTCTCAAACCTACAAAACGGTCACGGCCACACTTTTAAATAATTTTTAAATTTTGTCCCATTTCACTCCATAATTTCTATCGATACCAGAAACATTTTGAAATTTCGCGTTCGCATTCCCAGTAGCTGATTAACGAATTAACCATTCTCTCTTGTTTAATAATAAATAGTCTAGGTTGTTAGTATTTCGGCTACTTCTCAAAACCTAAAGCGCCTAGCAACAAAAAGAAAGGCCGATAATGGAATGTTGAGAGCCCCGACAACAATAAGGTTAATGCCACCTACTGCCACCCTTTCTAGCGATCTTTGCCGACCATATAATGACACTTCGGTAAGTTGGGTTCACTCACGAGCCGCCCTAAAAGAACCGCTCATAAACGTATGAGCATGTGGGGTTTTTGGTTCATTTAGTTCTTATCAGCCCTACTAGTTCCCTTTTGCTCGCTTGCAGCTCTCCATCTCTCTTCTTCCTTGTCTATCTGTCTCGCTCTGCGCATATACAGCAGCTTAAGAAATATATACAAATCTTCGACAATGGCCAACAACGAAAAATGTCATCGACCCGCGTCGATGGAGCGGCGAAGCAATGGAGCAATCGGCCAAGCGAAAGAGTCACATGGTAGATGGGATAAAATTATAATAAATTTAAGGTACAATAACCCACCGACAAGCAGTAGTGACCCCGGATTTTTGTGATAAATGTAGTATTTACAATTATATTATATAAAATAAAACCTGAGGTTACTTTGATTAGAGAGAATACTGCAAATAGGATAGCGAGTAAGATAGGCATGCATAAGTGCCTTATAACTTCTTAATTACAATGGCTTGATAGCTTTGGTCACTGATCAAAAATATACACAACGTAGCTTTTACATAGTACATAGCTTTCAACGAATGGAATGAAGCTGCACAGAAAAAACTAAATTGTACTTGATTAAAGTAAGTGCGTACTAATTCAACAAGATCTGAGCTTAAGGTGACTATTAAGTCTCATAAATTTTGTACTCAAACAAACCATCACATCAGAGATGTTAAAGTGCACTGAATGCTTGGTAACTTAATAAACGGTGTAGTGTGTTCCAGGAACCAATTCTAATAAATCAAAATACTAAAATATATTCTTTCCCCTCGCTAAAATTGTTTAGCGAAGACAAAAACCCACGCACTGCACAAAGACAAAATCGAGATAGCGACAGAGAGGGACATTAAAAAAAAGACCGCTGGGGAAGAGAGAGTGAACGAGTAAAAAGCGACGCGCAGAATAAGCAAAGGACGACCTTCAAATAATGTTGAATTTTGTACGCAAACGACCTTGCACAAACCAACAACAACCATAGCGACGACGGCGGCGGCGAAGCAAACCACGAAGAAGAAGACGCAGCACCGAAGTCAGCTCCACACACACCCGCGAGAGACACACATACACAAAGTAAAACGTACACATGCGCTGCCGGCACACAAAAGATGGGGCAGACAGAGAAGAGAGATGGCGAGAGAGCGCTTAGCGCTCGCTATCTTTTTTTGGGGTTTAAGAAAGAACAGAAATACTCTTGATGATGTATGTATACATGTGCGAAATTGGCAGAAAATAAAATAAGCAAAATTGTCTTTCCATATACATGCATATGTTTGTATATGCATACAAATATGATTAAAGAAAGAGGAATAAGATTGACTCTCAGCTAAAGTTGCGTGGGAGCGCCGCAAAGGAGCTTCGCCAGGGGACGGGAAAGGTGCAGGCAAAGGGTGAGCGGTCAGCACTCGCTTTATGCTGATTTTCGTACTCTGTCTTTCAGGAACTACTCGTGCATATGTATGTACACACATTCGTCAATACTCATGATGATGGCCCGACAAATGCAGCCAACCATGGTTTCGATAATGGCTTCTCTTTTCGGCCTCTCGGTTTCCGGTTTTTACCCTTGTCCCTCTCGTAGTTGTATCCCGAGGATAGAACTGTACCCATACAGATGGGGCCTCGTTGTTGTTGCTCACGAATTAAGAGCACCATCGGGCGGAAGTGTTGTTACACTTGGAGCTTGTTGTTCATGCAGCGGTACCGATTGATGGAACCCAAATATAATTGAGCGATTCCTGGTGTAGCATTGGGTCTTGCACAGGAGAAAATGACTTTAAAAGCCATGCGACCGCATGTACATAAGTGCATGCACGTATTGGAAGAAAAGATGCATTTTTATTGACCAATATTGCACGCCCATCTACATATAACACTAAGACCAAATTCCAAAAAAAGCCGCGGAGCCATAAAAATTGACGAAAGATCTATGATTCACTACATCAATCGTAGTATCTTGCTGAGCTATGTACATAAAGCTTAGTAACCAGTACGGCATTCCAGAACTCAGGAATTCGAGCTCAGTAAAACCCGCCCACAACGTTCGTTGTTTGTTGTTTATTGATTTTTTTTTCAGGGTCTGACTTTGACAGCACGTCGAAAGCAACTTCAACTCCGCGGATAACTCCTCATAGCGTTGTGCTAAAAGGGGTTGACCTTGGGTTTTTTTTTTTTTTTTGTATTCTTTTTGTGTTTGCGGAAATGTGTTCCCTCAAAATTAAAATGGCGTACTCATCGGACCTCTTCTGAGTTTGTGTTTTGTGTGGGGGGAAGTTCATGTCAATAATATCCATGACATTGACATGCTTTGTGGAGCACAAGCTTCGGGGGTAGGACTTCTCGTTTATTTTCTCCCTTACAACTTCGGTCCTCTTCAGTGGGGGTGGTTAATGTCCTTGTGGGCGTCGGATTTTGCCCACTAAATGGGAAGTTGGTTTTAATTATGCGTAACATAAAAGCGGTAAGCACGGCGACTGGGGTTGGTGGGTTGTTGTAATGGAGGACAACGACACCCTACATAAATAGGGAGAGCATCGGAAGTGGCCAGATTCTGTCGATGGCTTATAACCTAATTTATTGCTTAACTTTAAGTTAGCTTGTGGGGAAAAGCAAGTTTACTAATTCGTGCCAACCGATTCGATGTAAAAAAGTTCAGTTCGTTATTTAAGGAGGTCGAAAAGAAATACGCCTTTGAAAATCGAATGATACCGTATTATTAGTATAATCATATTAGATATATTAAAAATCAATTATCTAAGTAAAATCAATTATCACAAAGCTGCCGAAAATATCTGGTGCAGCTGCAGTAAGAATTACCTCCTAGGATATATGTGCTGCTCGGACACACTGAGCTGTCACAGATACAGATACGGTTACACGCACCTTTCGCCAATTGACAAAATAGAGCCAGGCTTAGTCTATGATTATGGCTTAGAAACAAACCAATATCTGGTTTGCTTAAGACCAGGTATATGTATTTATATGGGCACAACAATGGCAATGAGGCAACATTTTGCGAGTTTAACGGGCTTTTGATTAATCACCGCGACTGGGTTTGTAAAGGGGCCAAGACAAGGCGAACGCCGGCAAGTCATTAGCATAATGTGCATCAGAAGTTGGCTTGCGGAAAATGGCAAAAAAAATTGCAAAATTGTGCTGTAAGAGCCAACAGGTTAGACATGACACAGAAGTACGCTGTAGGGCAACTGAACGCCTTACATTTTCAATGCACAATTAAATAGGGTAGCGTATAAATACAGTGTTGCTTCAATTTCAGTTGCAAGGATGCATATTCACGTTTTACACAAATAATTCAACTCTCTGAGCCAAGTATGACTGAAACCAAAACCTTTTTATCTGCTAGTAAGGGGTACAGCGTTATAAGTTCTCAAAGTAAAAATACATTCGCAAACAACTAAAGTAACTTGGTTTTCAACAGGTGCGTTTCTCATCAGAGATCAATATGGCCACTGTTGCCTTGTAATAGCTAAAATTTTAAAAATGGCGTACAAAGTATATAAAAAACCGGTACCAATGCAACAATACCACTGAAACCAATTTTTTAGAAAAGTGAAAAGTAAGTATTAAAGAAGAAATAACGTAGTGTTCCTTTCAATGGACTTTGAAGTGTTGACTTTTAACTAATCGACATTGGAGAAGAATAAGTACATAAAATTTATATTTTCACGATATCCAACGAAGAAGTCATCGGTTTGTTAGTGAAAAATCTTCCCTATGATTGGCTTAAATAATTACAATGGCAGTTAATTATATTCCCAGTGTACTTTGCAAGTAGTTCAAAAACGCAGTGAGCAAAGCGATCAAGTTTGGGCGCCTAGTACAGGAAACCAGAAGATAACTTTGTCAACGATGCGCCGTGAATAGCAACCAGCGCCTGACCAACCTAACGACCTAGACGTATTCACACATAGTGTCTGGAAGCCCGCACCTCCAGCATGACTCCACCTCATTGCGGAGGTGTCCTGAGGGATTCGGATAGCCGTAAAGGCAGGTATCTGTCGTCCGCGTAGCAATTACAGTTTACCGTTCGACAAGCAGGAAGCGTTATGCATTCACATTTGTATTATTTTTTGATTTATCATTAGTGTTTATTTGCATTGTTAGGAGTGGTGCACATTTTCCCCGCTTTCCGCATGCAGAGGATTTTTGCACATCCATTTTCCGTCATCTGCGGCTTTATCAGTACTGAGACCTTCACTGAATCGCCATAATAGAGCTCCGCACACTATCAGTATCAATAAAAGATAACTGAAACTGGAGTGAGAAATCGTATTTCTCACGAAAGTTTATTTATAGAACTTGCCTTAGTATTTTTGTTAACTTGTTTGCAGCTGTCGACGCTGTTTCGACAAAATTAAGCTCGTTGCGAATAGTGTGAATAGATACGGGCATTTTATCAAAAGTAGGCCGGCAAATCAGATTACGCTTACGGACCGATATCATCCAGCAGAGCTCTTAGTCGGCGCTAATCCCCTTCCTGGGTTAATTAGTTTTTTAAACATAAGCCCGACTCGATCAGAAGTGACCGCTGCATACCGCTGACTTACGTTGCTACAACGTAAAATTAAAATGTGGTATCTGTAAGCGTATTTAAATAATATATTAAATTATGAATTTGTTTCAAAATATATGGGCTTCGCCGCCATGGCGCATGCTGCCACAATTATTGGCAGAAGTTTTTTATTTGCGTTTATTTATTTAAGATCTGTCCGAGTGGACCATAACTAAATGGTTTGGCGGGTGACATTGACATAAGGAGATACTACATGTATTTGGGGGCGGTATTTTAATTTATTGGTTATTGTTGTGGTATATAAAGGGGGAGTTTCCTCATTAGACGTCTGCTGGTTTGGTTGTTGTCTATTAGGTTTATTGGCGAGGTGATTGGGGTGGTTCTCGATCCTTTTCAAGTATCTCTCGCTGAGCCTGGAGACTTCGTCAGCGACTGATGGGCTTCCAAGTTCTTTGAGTATTGCTGTTTTCGTGGTGGGGATGCGCGTTTGAGTCAATTCTCAAGCACCTGTTCAGGAACCGCTGTATTCTGAGGAGGTTTGACTGGCTAGTGGTAGAAGTGACGGATCAATTTTTTCTACATATGCGCAAATATCCTAATGCCTTATGTGTGCGGTGAAGCAAACATATTTCTTCAGACAATTGATTATTATATGATTATTATATTGATTATATTTCAAAATTTTTATTTAGACGGCATTTAAACTTATCCTAGCCAGTTGTCCTACAAAGCATTCAATATTTCAGCGAAACATTGAACAGGCTTTGAAAAGCTTGAAGGCCCGAGTCTGCTGATGCATCGTCTACCGCCAGGTAAAGAAAACATTTCTTGCGTGCTTGCTCGTGGAACAGCAGCGACACTCCCTAAAGACCGCCCACCGGCACCGTGACGCACAGAATACGTGTCGCACGTTGACTTCTTTTACTTTTCTAAGCCCCAACACCAGCTACCAACTACTTTGGGCTTGTCTTGAGTTTGCCTCTCTCCTCATTTTAGTAGTTGGCCTGCTGAGCCCTCGGAACTCGTTTCACCAGATGTTGTTGCTGCTGGGTGGGCATTGCAGTTGCCACTGGCTGAGAATCTGAATACGACTTTGCTGGAGCGGCTGCGTGCGTTTAATTAATATCGAAAGCCAGATCGACGAAGCATACTTATGTACATACATATGTATTTACGTACGCAAGGCCAGCCAAAATAAAAAATAACACAGATACTGCTGAATACAGAATTCCGCAACACTGGCATGTTGTTGTGGGACAAGGTGGTTGCGATTCGTCGTTGGTGCTGAGCTACACTCCACTCTGCAGGCGTGTTGGAACTCAACCGCCGAGTAACCAACTAGTTTGCGCCTATTGAGCTTAAGCCAAGTTTCCAGGCTGTTTTTGGCAGTATGCAATTTATGGTGTTTCTATGCAGTAAACGACAAACCGTAACGACTTCTTGTCACTTAACCATTATAGTGGGATCAAAGATAGCGTCATTCAAATTATAATAACAATAACATTAACATTACTATAAAACAGTAAAAAATTACTCACAACCATCGTTTCAGTTACAATAATGTAATAATAATTAGAGATGACAAAATTAATATATGTACACATTTATCTCGCAGTTTTCTGGGACTTTTTTGCACGTTAAAAGATAATACACAACGTGGAGTTGAAGAAAATAAATCTCTATTCGATATGATTTTAAAAATTTAATGTATGTATATCATGTATATATATATATGTATATCATTAATTTAAATGCACAGTGAGAGACAACGAATCCCGAATATTTTTGATTCACTTCATATTATTGCAATTTAAGCTTAAGGACTAACATTGTATGGCTACAAAACTACATGATTGGAATAAGGGAGCTCCTCTCGGCCGTTGAAGTCTCTATCACTGCATTCCAAACTTGTGATCAAAATTTTAAGTTTGCCCAATTCTCAAGATGCAAGGTTTGAAGATTGACACAAATCGTTTACAATAATTCTTCCATCCATTAATAATTTATTGGTATCGAAAAGTCCCGTTAAACCATTCGCATTGGCCCTGTGCTCTGGCTCCCCTCCTCGCTTTTTCTCCCATTGCCTCTGCCCTTTATCTCTCACTCTCTCGGTCGGCTAGACTCAGTTTGTCAACAGCAGCATGCGCGTACCTCCCCATCTTCTGCTCCTTCTTTAGCTGCAGTGGTATGTGTGTGTGTGCATGCGCTTCTAACCCCTCTTACAGTTCTTCTTTCTTCCCTATTACATTTTCGGGCAAGGTCATCGCGAGATAAAGTCAACGGCCGCCAATGACCCTTCTCTCTCTGTCTTCTATCTCTCCGCTGACAAGGCTACGAATCAAAGAAGTTGGAAGGGGGCGGAGGAAGGTGGGTAAGCAAAGGCAGTCAGCATGACGTGTTTTTACTGTTCTTAGTGGCTCCGGCTCTCTCGAATTTCAACTTCGTGCCTTCCGCTTCTTCCTCACATTTGCTTTTATTTGAGTTTGAGTTCTTACGTCTTGGCAACAAGTCGTCGTGCTACTTCTTCTCTTGCTAAGGTTTGAACGTGTTTGGTCTTTCCTTTGTTTGCTTCATTTGACTCTTATTGCCCCATCTTCTCTTCTTCATTATGTGCCTCGTCTCTTCTTCTTGATGTCTTGTTTTCCCCGCATACAATGATCTCTTTCTGCCTGTTTTCGAGCTTCTTTGTTATTTTTGTTAGATGTTCTTTATCGCGAAGTTTAGTTAGTTCCGAATTCAGTTAAATTATAATGTGGAACCGCTGGGATATCGATCTTGTAGAAACAACAAATTGGTTCCTCGAAGACCATAAAGGCATACCAAACTTACAGGAGTCGTCAAAAGTTTTTCGAAAAATATAATTAGAGTATATTTAACATCCCGTAAAACAGCTTACACGTCTTTAAACAAATATTCCCTAGAACTATATGTACATCTGTATGTACATATGTACATACGCATGTGTTTACCTAATGGCATGAAATCATTGACTATTAACACATTTAAAGGTGATTTAAAAGGGTTTGGAATTTCGATAGGTTTAATAATATAATTAACTTTAATTTAAGAGGGCCTATTGGAACCTGCGTTTTAAACACCAAACGTGTAACTTTTATACGGGCCGGCGAACGGACATAGGCACATCGTCTCTGCTATTCGGAAAAACTGTCTTCCTTTTTTCAACGAATCTCTAGTTTACCTATTTTCCATTAAAATTATTTCCCATTTACGACCCTGCGACACGGATTACTTACGAAATACGTACAATGATGAAATTTTAATTTACATACATATGTATGTATTTTATGTTGCTGTGTTCATGTTCATGACTCCGACCAAGCTGTATTTTGAACAGCACTTTTTATATTGAAAACATTTAAGCACTTATTGATAATATTGTCCAATAAAATAAACACCAGTTTATGAACAGCAAAGAACGTTCATATACCTGTTAATCTGCAATCGACAACGGTAGTTTTTTAAGGCTTCGGCTATCGCACACTTTCGAATGTATAATTTCCGTGATAATTTCTTCTGTAAACATTCTAGCACTCATACGGACAGACAGGACCGGATCAAATCGGATAGTGATTTTGATCAAGAAATTTTTGATTATGATTAGAAATTTTTAAAAATAAAAAGAAACAAAACCTTTAAAACAAAGTGTGTGGTGTGACAGTTTTTACCATTATTCGCCCCAATGCTTTCAAACTAACTCGTACTCGCTTCAAGACTCTTCATGCGGAATATTAGCTTCCCCCAAAAAAACGTATGGCTTTAATATCACTCGATACTCTGAATGCGGGACTTGAAAAATGCCCAGTACCTTTAAAAATAACTAAAAAGAAAGGTACAAAGAGATGAAACACGTTTTTGCGAGGAACCATTGATGGTAAGGCAGAAGTAAGTGGATCAAATCAAAAACCACAACAGAGAGGACTGAAGAAAATGCAAAGCAAACGAGGGCCAACTAAAGATACTGTGAAAATTGCTGGAAAAGATTTATATTCTACAAGTCCAATAATTAATTTGTTACTTATAATTAATATTTGGCCAAGATATTGCATACAAGAAACTTTCTGTATAACCAATTAGTGTAGATACACTTAATCGCATAGTCAAAATCCCAAATTGTAGGTAGCCCAGGCGTCTTCAGCTGATGGACGGCGGTAATATTTAAGTGGTTAGTCATCAGACAGAAGTATTTAGAGAAGCAAAATAACGCAGAAAAAGGAATGGAGAAGATCCCCAGATAGGTTCAATGTTTCCTTAGACCCGGATGAGACTGCCTCTAAGTCGCATTCGAATAGATTTTTAACAAATTTTAGTGTCTGGTTTTTTGCGTACTCGCGGAAGAAACTTTCAAGCTGTCTTGCCAGTCAAGAAGCCTAGCTTGAAGCTGAAAATCGAGTTTGAGTGAAATCCAAGATAAGGGGCTTTCAAAGACGCTTGTCTGTAGCCATACGCCAATCAATTTTTATCGTTCTGCCTTAATTTAATGGGATTTTTATCGATTTCTCGTTTTCAAACCAAAGTCGAGTCGAGACTGATACCAACAGAAAAGTCAGGCAGCTTCTTTTTATTCATTAAGTTATTCTCTATTCTTTGCATAAATAAACTCTGCTAATGGTCATAAATTTCGGCTGACCAGGCCTTTATGATGTTGAACCCCTTTTGCGATGCTCCCAAGGATATATTAGGTGACCTTCAGTGGTATAAATGAATAAAAATGATTTTTTTTTATATTTTGTAGACTCTACGCCCAGCAATTGAATTGACCGACGATTCAAAGGTGTTGATCATTTAAATTACATAGTCTTCAGCGACTATAGGAAAGTCAAAAATTGAGTGCCAATCTTTATTACTCGTAGAGGAAAAGGGTATTCAAGGTTCTTTGAAAAGTATGTAACAGGCATAACAATGCGTTTTCGACCATATAAAGTATATACATAAATATTTTCTTGATCAGGGTCAATCCGAATCGAACTGGCCATGTCCGTCTGTCCGAATGAACGCCTTAATCTCAGAACCTAAAAAAAAAAAAAAATAGAATGTTGAGATTAAACTTGCAGCTTTCAGAGACATAGACGCAGCGCAAGTTGATTTTCAAATATTTTCACGCTCACTCTAACGCCCACAAACCGCTAAAAATTGACACGACCACACTTAGAAAACGTTTTGAATTTTCTTCTTTCAATTGTTTGAGTTGTCCATTTCTATCGGTATTCCAATAAACTAGAGCCAAGCTTCTTCTTACACCTACACAACGGTCACTCAATTTGTTATTTTAACCCAGAAAAATTAGGAGTACCAGGTATCTGATCATAGTCAGGGAACTCGATTATAGCATTTCCTTTGTTTTTTGTAAATGTTTAATTACATTTTTTTTTTAATATCATGAAATCTCATGTCTATACATTTTTGAATAATAGAATTAAGAGGAGACGTTTGAGAGTCAAGAGCAAAGGTGGAATTTCCATTTCTTTCGCAATCCTTTTAGCTGAGTATATATATATGAGGTATATGATATTCGATTCGATGATGGGTCTTTTTGTTAAGTTAATTTATTTCAGAATCGAAATTGTTGTTTGTGCCATTCGTGCTTGGTAAAGGCAAATTTAAAATTCGAAAATTACGAAAAAATTCGGACAAATAATACAATTTTCCTGATATTCTTATCCAAGGCTAAACAAATTCTATATAATACAGCGTAATATGATTGATAAGCAATTTAAAACTTATCAACGAGGTAACATTCCTTTTCGGTTGGCTACAAAAGTTCAACAGCAGTCCGAAAATGCTGCCAATAGTTGCACAATCTTCAACAACAGTGGGTTGCTGCAAATGCAACCGCAGCAGCAGCAACATTTAGGCAACATGTTTCTCGGCTTTTTTCTAAGCCCCGCTTCACCTTCCACCGTCTGCTGAAAAGTGGCGAGTAAAGACAAGAAATCGGCCAAAGTGATCATGTTTATATAGACACGTATGTATAGACAAACCAAAAACGACAAAGGCTGCATACACACGACGGCTTGCGAACCAATGGCTGCACAGTTGTAGCAATCGGAAAAGTTGCCAGTTGCAAAAATCAAACAAAATGGCACAATTGAAACGAGAGGGCAACAGCAACGACAGGCAACTGCAGCAAATGGCTAAAAGCAGCAAGTAAAAACAAATGCATCCAGCCACCCCCGTCTCACTGCCCGCAGTTAATTATGGAGCTTATTATCAAGATACTTCAATAAGGCCACTTTCGGGAGGTCCATTAGGTTTTGATAGTAATACTAGTATGTTTTTATTACCCATTCATATTTCACTCGAGACATCACAAAGATAGAAACCTTTAAATGCACTTTCACACTTAAACCTTGGACTACTTCTATAGCTTACTGTAAGGATAAGAAAGACTTTTATCTTAGCTCTCAGAGCACATGGGGATACATACATACATAAGTAAGCATGTCTGATGTTAAAGTTTAACAAAAAAAAAGTGCCGCTAATAATTATTAAAATTGTAAATTGTAATATTCTCTCCGGTTTAGAAAGAGTGGAATGCATATATTTTTATAATCTTTTTTCCTCGGAGTTCTTGGCGAGGTTACAACAAGGGAAACCTGCTGCCATGTTTTTGTACCTTTCAGTTGTATTTTTTACCGTAGACAATGGAACAAAGCAAACCAGTTCTCGCTACTTTCGCAGTTTGCTTGCTAGAATAAGAGAACAATTATGGTGAGGAGGTCAATGCTGCAATTGTTAACTGCTAATTAGCAGCCAGAGTCAAAGCCTGGGAGATAGACAGCATGTATCAATTTATGTATTGCAAGTGGGTGGTGCGCTGTCGAGGGAGAGGCCCGGATGGCCGGAGTGGGTATCGAGGCGGTTGGAACACCCGAACTCATATTCGAAAACCGGTTAACAGCTGGCAGCCAACTGACGAAAGAATGGCTTTGACGATATTCTTAAAAACAAGTCAAAGACTTTACGAGTCTCAGATATTAAGGCGTATGGGTTGGGTTAATATGAATATGTGCATGCACGAAAACAGTCGCCAGAAGTACTTTTTTTTTTTTTTGCAGAATTGGAGACCAGGCTTACCACTCAAGCCTGATAATTTATTGCCTTCTTCCACTCATTGCGTTTGTACGCATGGGCAAATCGCTAAATCAGTTGCCAGCCCTTGTAACCGCATCTCGGCGGCAGAATCGTCCGCCTTCAGCCAGAGTTATGACCCCGAAAGCTGTAAATTAACCTTTGAGGCCGCGAACATTTAAAAGGAGTTCAAAAACATAAACCAGCGTCCGTAGTGGATAATCCGGAGCCAATCAACTTCCAAACTCGCGGTCAACCTTCGGACAGACTGAATCCCAGCTTACAAAATAAAAAGAGTTGAACGGTAAGAAGGCACGGTAAGAACGGCTGATAGACACAAAAACCGCAAGCGACGCAGTCAAAATAATAATGAGCCCGACATTTAAAATGGTTTATGAGACAGCCCCTTCTGCGGCTCCTCGAAAGCAGAAGACTTGGCCCAGCCGCAGCCTCATCAGCAGCGTTGTCAGCCGTAGAATTGGCGATTCTTCGATTTTTCTGGGTCAATCACCACGCGAAAGCAGAAAGAGCTGAAGACTGGGCCCAAGAAATGTGTAGAAGAGCTAGAGTTCAAAACGTGTCTTGGCCGTACTATTCAGACATGCATTGCCTACCAACCCTCCGATTCTCCCAGATCGAGACCGTCTCTGTTCTCCACTTCTTCGAGTCGTTGTCGAAACAATTTCCGGCGGCTGCACCGAGAAAAATATAACAATAAGTCCGTTGATCCGAAATACAAGCGAGTCTATACAGAGTCAATTCGGGAAGCTTAAAGTTTTCTAGAACCGAACATAGCACATGTTTAATTAAATCCTTTATGGCATCCTTTTTGCGCTTTCAGAGCTAGTAGACCTAAATGTCAAAATAATGAGCCGGCCAAGTTCAGGGCATAAAGCCTCTGCCACATGAAAGTAGTTCAAGTGCTCAACGACCCCGTTACATTTCACTGCTTATGAATTGGAAGTGGCCCGGATTGCCAACTTTGACTCTGTATTAGCGGGTTAGGAATATTAAGCGCTTAAATTGGGCGCCTTGATATACATAATTCTTGGATCTTTGAATTTAAAGCACAAAGGAATATTAAAGCACTTAAAAAAATGTTAATTTTCACAGCCCTTATATTGCCCAGTTTTCACAAGTTTTCTTTTGAAATCACATCAAATTATATCATGAGCAATTATGGGAACATTTTGTTTTTAAGAAAAGGAGATTATCTTACCATTTAAAAATAAGTAAAAGTATTCCAATTGTCCCTTTCTCAGTCTATCAAGATTGTTGTGTATTTCCGTTGCTGTGTTGATAAGATTTGTCACCCAAAAGCCAGTTGGGATTTCACGTTGTACTCGTTTTGTTCGACTCACATTCTAGTCACATTTTCATAAAGAATTTGTTTAATTTGTTTGCGTATAACATTTCTTGTGCAATATGTGCCCGACTGGAAGCCACTCAATGCCAATCGAGGAAAAAATTGCACGACAAATATCGGATTTTTCACCTGTGAATTAATAACGGTAAATTACTCATCCAGCGGTGCGGCGGGAGCACTTGTATGGGTTAACAAGCGAGCAAGCAAGGCAGCGAATTGACAATAAAATAAACAAAATGCAGCCGCGAAAAATCGACGAAACTTGTTGAAGCTGAAAACGCGGAAACTGTTGCAAGCGAATCGAAACCAGAAAAACTTTTCTGCACACTCTGCCCAATCAGAACCAACACTCGCTCTCCTCTCCCACACACACAACCCCAGCACTCTACACGCACAGGTTCTGCTCTTGCACTTGCCCCTTTCTACTGCTTTCTTTGAGTCTTGGGTTTTATTTTATACGACTGCGGCGCTCTTGTTTCGTTTTCCTCACCTTTCGTAGAGTTTATTGACATTTTCAGTGTTCGCTTTGTGCGCTGCTTTCTTCGTGCGCAATCTCTTTTTTTCTCTCGCCAGTCTGTTCGCTCTTTCTCTCTTTCCCTTTCTTCTCCCCGCTCACAACACTTGCTTTTTTGTTTACAATGGAACGCTCGCACACACACACTGGTATTAGGGCCTCTCACGCGCACACAGTATAACCTTCAATTTTAACCTTAACCTTTGCCGGAATTAGCATTTGCTTTGGTTCTCTGCTGCAGCTTTAAATCCCAATCAATGCCTTTGCACTGCTGGTGTCGTTAAAAATCCACATTCACCTCGACGCCTTTTTCACACACCCATACACGCAGCCACGAACGACCTTTGCGGTGTGAGCGAGACAACCCGCCACAAAAAACTCCACTGCTGCTCTCGTTCACCCGTGCTGACGGCGAAATGGTTTTCAAATTAAGTACATACATATGTTCTAATCACTTATTCACGGATTTAACTACACTTGCCACTGTCGGCGCTACCACTCTTTTTCACTCACAGCATGAACGGTGTTTTCCGCTCGAATCCGATTCCACAACCTCTCGAGCGATCACACGACGCAACACAGTCCCGCTCGCGATGAAATAGCAAAATGTTTGTTTTGTTAGTGGCGCTCTCGGTCTGTTAGCGAGCGTTGCCACCTTTCGGCGAGCTGTTGGTGGACACTGCCACTTTACGAGCAAAGGTCTGATAGCGGGACGAAATACGTCAAGGCAGCGACGGTGGGTTACTAGGAAATTTGGAACGGTGGTCTTAAGACGTACTGGTCTTTTATATTTTATTTGTTTTTAAATTGTCGCCTTTTTACTAATAAACTAATTTAACCATCCTGATAATCCGAAGTGAGGTCAAATAAGAAGTTTGACAACAAATGTTCATCAAGGGAAAATACGCCGACACTATTCGAGTTTTTTGTATTCGTTAACCGGGAAAGAAAACTTTAAATTCGTTCGCACTTTATCGATAGTTTATTGCTATTGTGAGTCCACTTTGTAAGTTAATTTATTACAGACTGATAAACGATTGACTTTTGTTAGTGGTTTAAATCTATAATAGTAGTTAGTTCATTGTATTTGAAATTACTCGACAATTTATAATTTAGATGGCTTCCAGGAAATAACTAACTACCATATTCTTCAAAAAGTGTTTTTAAATTTTTCTATAAATAAATAAGAACTGTATTAATTATGTAAATAATGTTAATCAGAATACAGTATAAACACACATTAATAAGACGCAAATTAGGAAATACCTTTGTCTCAGATTGATTTTCCAAACGGGACACGTTTGGTAATATCAAATCCTTATATTCTAGACGAAACACGCTAGTCAACACATAAAGCTAAGTGTTTTTATAACCGTTACTCGTACAGTAAACGGTTTTACTAGATTCGTTGAAAAGTCTGTAATAGAGAGAAGGAAGCGTTTCCGACCATATTAGGTATATATATTCTTGATCAGGATCAATACCTGAGTCGAACTGGACTTGTCCGTCTGTCCATATGAGCGTCGAAATCTCAGGATACAGATTCTAGAGACATAGACGCAGCGCATGTTTCCACGCCCACGCCACAAACCGCCCGAGACTGTTTTGATATTTTTACCAATTATTATTAGTCTTGTAAGTTTCTATCGATGGATAAATTGATAATAATTAGCGAGTAACTCGACTGGACCATCTTTCCAGATTTGCTAGATAATGTATGTATGTATGTACTGTCAAGGAAAAGTCGATACTTGGTCCCTGCAGGGACCAGATCCAGGGATCTCGGCGCTTATACGGACAGACGGATATAGCCAAATCGACTCGGCTAAAAAATAATATATTTATTATATTATATGAATTATATTTATTATATGAATTGTAACGTTAAGATCTGCGAGTAACAGGTATAATAAACGATTTCTTAAATATCGTCAGACATGTGTGTATATTTTCAACATATATTTCGAAACATTTTAAATTAGTTTGTAATGTTATTTTATCAAGGCTTGTCTGTAGTGTACACTGCGACACATTCCATTATTACTGATGTCTAGATATTCATACATATGTATACGGAGTGGTTGCACAATCAGAGGCAATAAGATATTGAAGCAATTTCAAGTGACATAATGCTATTTAGAATGTATGGTTTCAACGCTTAATAAAATAATATAATATAATCGTTAAAATACAATGGATTTGACCACGTCGTTTTCATGGCTGTGTATCACCACCAATAAAGACATTAATAGACGACCCTAAAAGCTTCCATTTAAGCTTAGCTTTAGTTTTCGGTAGATACAACTAATTAGTGTCTGAGATATCGAGCTTTGGTCGGCCACTGCATTTACATTATTTATTGCGCAATATTTAAATTGATAAATTGCGCATATATGCTAATCCTAAGTCTGCAATCCATATGTTATATTGTATTTTCACGCATTTTCAGATAAACAAAACATTCTCGGGTCGGATCGACTGCGATCCAAATTGGCATATGTTTGCCATGCATAATATGTATATTTTCCATTTATATTTCTTTGAATGTGGTTGGTTAGCTAATTGGTTAATTAAGTATCGACGAAAATACATTTTTGTGCAAGCCAATCTAAGCCATGTTTCTCACATCTCACATCGAATCGTGGTTGCTGTGTGAATTTATTTAACTTGGAATTATTAAAACGGATTACGCCTGTTTTATTAACCATCTGCGGCTCCTCCTTTTTCAGCAAAAAAAAAAAATATGACACTGGTGGTTTAAAGTAGGCTATGCAAATTCGCGATGCCTCATGAATGGGTTTCGCTTAAGTGACAGATGCTTTCAGATGCAGCATTTGTTCATTGGAAATTAAACCATATACGGGTCTGCGATTAGTAATATATCAATAAGCAAAGCGTCGGGTGAGGGTCGAACGCAAGCGAAAAATGTTTACAAAAGTTTTTAAATATTTTTGGAACGTTGTCTTTGCGTACGTGTTTCAAAACGTTACGTACGTTTAAGTATATGGGCATCTTTCTGAGCACAGTTATCAATAAAAATGTAGGAATCGCATTTTCGTAACTTTATGGGACAATAGCTGTTAAACGCTCTAGAGGCTGTATACAAGACCAATCACAGTGCCGAAAAGTGTTGTCTCACGCTTGGGCAAAAAGTGGAAATGCGATTCAGATAATGCCCATTCAGATTCAGCTCCAGCTTGGGTGGTTTACACTCGACCCATAAGTGGGGTAAGCCCCATTCAATATTCAAAATAATTACCCCACACATACGTATGTATATAGGTGTGTGTCCGTATTTACAAGTTTTCTGAGGCTAACGGCGAGCTGGTAATCCTTGAGCGCTTGGTCGAGCATGTAGTTTGGTCATTAGCACCGGCTAATAGTTAAACAAACTGATTTCCGCTAACTGCACCGGCGAACGCATATCAGTTGACCTTTGACATTAGCCGGCGGAGGCCCTTTAATCGCTGCGTGGCCAGCTGCCTCGCATGCAAATGAGTGTTGGCGTGTCCCGTGGCCGCTCGTCGGCGGAGTCTCGCGGCCAAGCTGCCCTATTGACATTGCCAAACCCGTCCAAATCCCCCGATATCAACGTCGTCTGCTGGCGAACTGTCACGGTCTTAACCCCGCGCTGGGCACTCAAAAATTGCATCGAAGACTGCCCGGCAGTTGGTCTACTCGTAGTTGGTCTATGCTTGTATTGGGGGATTGGGTTATTTTTAGTGATATTTCAGTTTACTATAGTAGCTTGAACAGTTTTCCAATATATCGAAAACTCTCCTTGTTTTTCTATATATCTGGGTGTGGTTTCTTTGTTAGAGCTGTCAGTTGTATAGGGTGTAGTGTGTGTATATATTAGTGTAGCTCCATATGAATGCTTGGTCCAAATAATTAAGAAATTACAGATCTCAACTTTCGCTTTAAGTAGAACTGAATGTAGTTTAATTAAATAACGACTTAATGATGTATTAAACAAGGCGACACTGGCTTACTTACAAATGAGGGGGAAATATCTCTACTTTTGTTCTTGAATATTATAATTTAATTTGGAGTTTTTTTCTGAAATTGTCCCTTAACCATATTCAAAACTGGAAAATTAACGTCCGTTAATGGTTGTATACGTAAAATCGGAGGGAAAATTAAAATAAAGAAATATATCTTCGTTTCGTTTTGATCGCCCAACACCCGCCTCTGGGTTAATGATCACTGCTCTGCTCTCTTCATAACTGTCTACCTTTTCTTCGACTAGAAGAAGCGTCAGGCGAACACTGAAGACGCGAAGACCGGTATCCAGCAATATTTAGGGACCAGGCCAAGTTAAGCATGGCTTTTGCTATAAAAGTGCGGGCCCATCTGCAGTTGGACATCATTCAGCTTGAGCGTCTTGCGTCAAGAGCTTGCCAAAGCAAATCCAACGAACTTTAAAAGCCCAACCAACAAATCAACAACAATGGTGAGTAAACTGACAACTGGTCACAGTTGGCCTTGCTCAACCGCTTGCCTTGGTCAGCAGTAAAGATGTCGCGGATCCCGATCGCTCACTTGACCCTTAAATTTCCGCTTATTTTAGAAACTATTCGTCTTCGCTGTGTGCGCCATCGCCTTGGCCTACGCCGATGTTTCCCACCTTAACCTGGGCAGTGGTTACAGCTACAACAAGCCCACGCCGACCTTCAACATCCCCTCGGCTCCAGCTCCGGCTTATCTGCCACCCGTTCAGGAGGTGATCTCCGCGCCGGCTCCAGCTCCTGTGTACTCTGCTCCTGCTTACTCCGCTCCAGCCCCAGCCCCAGTCTACTCCGCTCCGGTACCCGCGCCTGTTTCGGAGTATCTGCCTCCTGTTCAAGACATTCCAGCTCCAGCCCCCGTTTATTCTGCTCCGGCTGTAGCTCCAGTTTACTCTGCTCCTGCGCCAGCTCCTGAGTACTTGCCTCCCGTCCAGGACATTCCAGCACCGGCTCCAGCTCCCGTTTACTCCGCTCCTGCGCCAGCTCCTGTTTACTCTGCTCCTGCTCCAGCTCCAGCTCCAGTTTACTCGGCTCCCGCACCAGCACCCGTTTCGGAGTATCTGCCTCCTGTTCAGGACATCCCTGCTCCCGCCCCAGTTTATTATGCTCCTGCACCAGCTCCGGTCTACTCTGCTCCTGCGCCCGCTCCAGTTTACTCTGCTCCTGCGCCAGCTCCTGAGTATTTACCTCCCGTCCAGGACATTCCGGCTCCTGCGCCCGCTCCAGTTTACTCAGCTCCTGCTCCAGCTCCAGTTTACTCTGCTCCTGCTCCAGCTCCAGCTCCAGTTTACTCGGCTCCTGCTCCAGCTCCAGCTCCAGTTTACTCGGCTCCTGCTCCCGCATCAGCTTACTCTGCTCCTGCTCCAGCTCCAGTTTACTCAGCCCCAGCTCCCGTGGAGTCGGGCTACCAGTACAACGTGCCTGCCAAGCGTTTCCGCTTCTAAATGGACATAAGATGGATCCTAAAGAACGCCACAGACATTGGAGTGGTGACAGCTTGTTAAATTAACAAGTACCGTCGCCCATTGTTGTTGAATATTTGTTGTTACGCAAAGTTCCCGTTGAGATTTTAGCTAATAAAAAAATTATAAAACATAAATGTAAGTTCTCTGCAAATTGAAATGGTTTGATTGGACGTAGGGGTCCAGTGTTTAGTGGTTTCGCTGCCCCTTTCATATACGAGTATTTAAATTTAGCGCCATAAAGCATTCAGAGAAGCGATCTGCTGGTTTACGGTAGCGTTGACCGAGCGGTTTGAACAACAGGGCGGTTATAGAAAGATGACCCGAGGTGTAGGCCATAACTGCGTTGGCAAGTTTTCGCTAAGAGCTGTCGTTAACGCTACTCAACGAATAAATTGAGAGAAATCTGAAAAAAGTGGCACAGTTTCAGTTAAAATAAAAATCTTTTTGAAGCGAATACGATTTTCTACTTATATAAATGGCTTAGGAAGAAAGTCGATTTAAATGGTAGTCTTATTATAAAAAATTAACACTTTTGAGTTAAGCCCGTTGTATGAAGACTAAAATATCATATTTAATACTTTGTAGTTATGTTATTTCGATATTCAAATTTCGATTGTTCCGTTATGCAAAATTCAAATGTTTCCCCTTATTAATATTGATATGCAGTCATACAAATGGTTAGTTTTTGTGAATTGGTGAAAGTGGCTCTCTCGAAATTCACGCAGTTTACAAAACATTTTTTGACCAGAAGAAATTAAAAATGTTCGAGATGCTTTCCCGCTTAATCTGGCGGTTTTTTTCGCAGGGAAATATAACTCCTCTAATTTATGTCGAGCTATTTAAGCCAGATAAAGATCCTTAAGGACAAAATGGACAGTATTGCCCCAAATTTTTAATAAGAATGCAAACAGGCCACAGCTCCAATTGTGTATATTTTAACTTGCACACCTTCACCGCTCTCTCTCTCCAGGATCACTTAATTTTACTTTCACGCAGTCTTGCTTTGCTATATTAAATTTTTTTTGGCATATCGAATGGGAAAGCGCCATTTTAACCAATGATAACCTTCGTTGGGCGCTGTTAAAAATGTATTCTTTTTTAATTAATTTCATTAAAAGGCAAAAGAAAACATAGATTTTCGTATACTTTCCAATAATAATAAATAGTTTTATTGTGAACATTACGTTTTCTCCCTTTTTTGATTTTAGTACCATCTTAACGTTATAATAGATACGCAAGTCAATCTTTTTAAGTATGCACTGCATAACTGGTTTACTTACATCATTTTGTAATTAACTCAATCTATATATTTTTTGACTATATATTTATGATCATAAGTTTATCTTATATTCGTATAATAATAATGGTATGTATAATTAATAACTTACTTTTATTGCGTTAGGGCTAAAATCATATAGAGCTAAATTAAAATACTAGAAGTAGTTGATGCTTGATTTAGCTAAACTGTAACAGCACATAAAGGGAACTAAGTTAAATACAACATAGAAAGCCGATGGGAGTGACGTTAGCAATCAAACATACAAAGTTACAGTGCTGTATCGATTTATAAAAAACAACTGATCGCCAAAAGCGGATTTAAAAGAATCTTTGGAAATCTTTTTAAAGAATTCGGATCAGTTTGGTTCGTTTATGTTTTATTCAAGTTTAAACACAAATCTTATATTGGTAAAGTATTGCCAAGATTAATTTCTAGCCTTAAAGTAAAATTGTTTTTTAACTATACAAGCCGATCGATATATACAAATTTCAATAATGCGCCTGCCGGCGTTTGTTATGTGTCATAATCATCCTGTTGCGAGCTAAAGTAGCTTACCAACCCACTGAACTCTCCCACGACTGCTGTTCCCGTTGCGGATGGCGGAGCTCTCGTGTCATGAGCTGATCCTGAGTCTTCCTCGGCTATGGGTGCCGGTGACCTGGCAGGTTCTGCCGGACCCGATACCTCGGCCACTACAGCGTTCGGTGACTTCCTGATGGGATACGCCTCTAGAGTAGTTAGCTTTTTGCTGGTTATCACAGAAGCCATTGGTGGCTTGTGGCTGCTGGTTTCGCTGGTTATTGTGGGTGGCGGGGCTGCAGCGGGTGGTGGACCTGAAGACTGTGTCGGAGTAGGTTGAGGAGTTTTTCCATGCGTCAGAGTGGAAACCGAGTGATTCGTTGGCGTCAGGGTGTGCGGGGCACTTACGATCACCGAACTTGTCGCTGCGTGGGCAGATGGTGTGGACAGCGGCGGGGGATAATAGCCATATGGGGAATATCCACCTGTAACATATAAAGTTAAATAATCATCAAATCACATTAAACATAACCCTATTAAATAATAAAATATAAAACGGTTACTCAAAATCATCTTAAAATGTATTGCTGGTAAAATCAAATGTAATTTAATTTTCAAATATAATACCATCTATTGAATACATTTGGATTAGCTTGTTTTGTTTATTCAATTAGCCTTTTCCTTCGGTGATTATTAGGAACAATATTTAACAAACACCATTTTGAAAAATATGTTTATTTGACATGGCATTCGAAGATACATAGATCTAATTTAATTCTTAAGCACAGGAGAAGAATGTGGTGCAGTGTTCTTTAAAAACATTTAATACCATTTTCTAAAACTTCTCTTAAATAAACATTCAAAAGAAAAACCAAATTATATTTGCTTACGTGGTCCGGTAACGTAGTCCACAGCTCCAGGGCGCATACCTCCAGTTCCTGGAGCTCCACCAAGACGAGGCGAATAGTTTGGATTGCCGTAAATGGGCGGCGCTCTATAAGAAACACGGGTGTTGAATGGGAACTGTTGAGTACATTAGTAGTTTACCTGTAGGGATTCAAGTGGGGAGATGCATGTCGCGCTGGAGGCGGGCCGGAATTAAAGATTCCTCCCATTGGGGACCCAGAGGGGCCACCGTGGTGCTCGGCTCCGTGAAGGTAACCCGGCCTGGAATTCGACGTAGTACTGGGCGTGGAAGTTGGTGGTCCAGATCCGCGAAGTGGCGGCGGTGGTCCGTAGGTGGGTCGTAGGGATGCGTGAGGCGGAGGCAATCCAGCTGGCATTTGCGGTCGCAAAAGGTGTCTGGGAGGTCCTGACGTCGAAGAAGGAGAACGGGAGCCTGGGACAGCGGGAATGGGTTGCTGGTTAGCTACTTGGCCATAGAATCGGGCCAGTTCCGCACTGCTTGGATATACACCACCGGGCGGTCCATGACTTCGTCCATGGGCCGGAGGAAGGTGCGACGGCATCCGGGTAATCACAGAGGCTTGGGAAGCAGGAGCGCTAGGGGCAGCATCATCGTGCGGCTTAAAGAGCGGTTGAGCCTTCTCCTTATCCGAGGGGGCCGATCCCGGTGTAGTTGAGGTAGCAGCTGTAACAGCGGCCGCCGTTTGTTGCTTCTGCAACTGATCCCTTAGAGGTGTAACCTTTTTTCGTCGACCCCTTGGTTTCGGATCAGGCGCTGGGTTACCCGAAGCTGTCTCGAATGGACGCGCTGTAGCAGAAGCGACCGCCGATTGCATAAGATGGGCAGCCGCCGCCGCAGCCGAAGGCATAGACATGACCAGAGGCAGGTGTTGTGTAGAATTAGGACCGGATCCGTAATTACCACATCCGAGCGGCTGACCAAGAGGAGCGGATAAGGCATTTTGCAGGAGATGCATGGCCTGTGGTGGGGGGACAGTCTGCGAAAGGTGTCTTTGAAGCATGGGATGCATACCGTGAGCTGCGTGAGGAGGAACCAGAGATGCGGGAGAATGAGACGGGCCGGCGGAGATTGGGAACTGGTGGCGCAGTAGCGGCGGATGCATGGTGGGCATGGGAAGGCGCTTTCGGTGTGGTTCCTGCAAGCCAGATGTACTGGGCGCGGAATTTTGAGCTGGACTCTCAGGTATCACCCTGCTAGTTTGCTTTGTCTTGGAAGGCGTAGTGCGCAGAACCTCCTCTGCTCCAGGAAGCTCACGAGCTGCCACTGCCGCGCTGAACTGTTCTTCCTCCTCCACCATTCGAGCAATCGCGTCCTCCATGTCCTCGGGCAAGTCGTCGGGCAGCTCAGCGTCGTCAAGCTCCGACTCGTCCACATCATCTAGATCTCCAATGGTCTCTCCTTTGCGTTGCAGGTAATCGATGTCCAACACCTTGGCCTGCCGAATCACTGAGAGCGGCACCGTGGAAAGCGAATCACTGCCTGCTGCCTTGCCAGGTGTGCGCTTCTCCGATGCAGTGACACCAGATTTTAGGGGCGTGAGACGTGGTGTAGCAGCAATCTTCGCACCCTCTGCATTTTTCTCTGCGAGCATACGCTTTATCTCCTCCTGCCGCTGGATGAATTTTTGACGCTCCTCAGGTGGCGTATCCGGCCGATGCACGCCAGGTTTAATGCCGCCGTCAGAGCTGTCGTCGTCTACGTAAAGAGTTGAAAAATTAAATCAAATGGCAAATGTTTTTATAATTACTTCTATTGTGTAAAAATATTTATCAAAATGATAGCTAGAAACTATTTAAATTATTGCTTACCGTCCTCAATGTAGGCGTATCGGCGACCACGGGTGCGAGTGCGATCGTCGGAAGCGGCGCCGTCCTCTTCTTCAGAGGACATCGGTTTTTTCTTTTTGGCCTTGCCTTTTCCTTTACCCTTGCCTGGTAGGGTTGAAGATGCGGATGGCTTAAGAGGCTGAGAGCGAGGTTGTTTGCCTGAACCTTTGCCCGACAAAGGTGCACCCGCTTCATCTTCATCGTCATCGTCATCATCCTCTCCCAAATCGCTCTCGCTTATGTCGTCGTCAGAGTATTCCAAGCGCTTGACCTTTTTCCCAGCCTGGGTGGCTAGCTTCTTTAGCTTGGGTGACTTTCTGGCGATGCCACCCGACGAATTCGACTTCTTCGCGGCCACCGTCTTCTTTTTTTTAGAAGAAGGATTCCAGGCACCATCCTCGCTCTCAGAAGTGGTGTCGTCACACAAATCGGCGCTGTCCACGTTATCGGACAACTCATTATCATCGTCATCTTCCGTTTCCGTTTCTGTATAGTCAGAATCGTCTTTCTTTTTTTTTGACTTTGTAATCCGTCGCTTCTGATCTTCGTCTTCGCTTTCGTCGCTCTCTTCAACAACAAACTTTCTATCCTTGCGCCTTTCACGTGCCGCTCTCCTGGCGGCCTTTCTTTGCTTTTTCCCTCGACCGGGACGCCTGTATACCTCCAAGCTTGAGTCTGAGTCTCCGGATGCGGACTGTGAGGTATCTTCATCCGAGTAACTGGACGTTTTAAAATCCTCATCGCTGCCATTATCTTCCTCGCTGCTAACGTCCAGGGTGGTCAGTTTTCGAGCCTTCTTTTTGGCAGGAGGTTGCTTAAACTTGTTGCTACGTTTGAGGGGTACTTCGTCTTCTGACGATGACGGACTACTGCCGCTAGATTTTGATTTATGTTTCTCCTTCTCACCGTCTTCCTTATTCTCCACTTCACCCTCCGTAGGCAGATCATCGCGTCGTGCCTTTTCCTTATCCGCCTCAATAATGGTGGATATGTCTTTGCCTCGGCCCAGATTTCCTGCTCCGGCAACCTCATCCATCTCCTTTTTTAAAGCAGAATTGATGAGGTCGTCATACTCGTTAAGCCGATAGCTCACGTTGATCTGTCGCCGCTTACGCAACTTGTATATGGGTTCATCGTCCGAGTCAGAAAAGCTAGTGCTATTGTCGCTACTTGACTCAGATCCAGATCCGGATCTAGAGCCACTGCGTAACGATTTACCATGGCTGGAGTCAGATTCGTTTCCACGACGGCGCCTGGTGCCTCGCTTGGCAGCTCTCCTATTAATGCGTCCATCTCCTCGACGCCGCTTTACCTTTTCAACCTTGCCGACCGACATATCATCCCTATCGTCTTCGTCCTCTTCCTTTTCGCTCTTGAAGTTTTCGTCCTTCGCCGCCAGCGTGGCCGCCTCTAGCTCCTGACGCTCTCGCTCGGCTTGCTCTTCAGCCAAGATCCGTTCCTGTTGCTTTTGAGCTACCAATGTGTCGTATTGCTCCAGCTGTCTCTCCAGGGCAGCTATGAGCTGCTCCTGCTGACAAGGAGGACAGTGCCAATCGCCCTCAGGAATGTAGAAGAGCACTGGTGAGAGGCAGGAGCAGTGGTACCCTTTGTTACAGGTAGGCGTGTCGCAGAGCAAAATCCACTCCGGATGGTCAGACTTGCCGCACTTCTGACAAGCTTCCTCCGCATCCTCATATAAAATAAATAAGCATGAATGTTACTGCATTGTGATTTTAGTGACCACTTAAGATAGAGCGCAGATTCTGGATAAGCATTAAAAGGCTAGTCGGAAGATCGATTTCAGCGTAGCGCACGAAATGGTATGGTTTATGTTATTAAAATTATAAATTCGTAAAAAAAAATAGAATACCTACTATTAATACAAAAAATCTAAAAAAAAAAAAAAACAAGGGACAACAACAATGCAAGGAATATATCAAGAAATATTTTCTTCTATTTTGAATAAGACATTCAGCACGTGGAAGCTAACAAAATCAATTGTGTATGATTTCTAATTTTTAACATTTAATAATTTTTTTTAACATTAATAACATTAACATTTTTAATATTTACCTCCTCTAGGTCATCGGCATTCTCCTTCCGTACGGTGCGCGCTCTTTTCATTGGTACCACTTGAGACTCATCTTCAAGCTCCGATTCTGGCGAAAATTCGTGATCGGACCGGAAGAGTGGCGAACCGGGATCCGTTTCATAGTGCGGTGGCTCCTCCTCTTCCTCCTCGCTTTCCGGCTGTTCTTCTGAATCAGAAGACCAGCCATCCTTGCCAGGACACTTTTTTTTCTTCTTATTACGGGCCTCTTCCTCCGCCTCGCTGGCCTCGGATTCTGATTCTTCTCCTGATGGCTCTAGCACAGTAGGATCTGCTTCCTTCTCGGCTTTTTTCTTTTTCTTAAGCTCCTGTTTCATGGAACGTAGAGCAACCTCCTCTTGCTTTCGTCTTTCAGCTTCCTCTTTGATCTTCTGCTGGGCAATGCGCCTAGATTGGCGCACAGGCGTCTCCGAGTCGTTGCTCTCAATGATATTTGTAGTATCCACCTCACGCTTCTTTCTCGGCCCACGTCCACGACCCACCTTTGGCTTTGGCTCCTCGTTGGGCTTTTCTTTGATGGGTTTCTCCTCTGGTTTTTTCCTATTTTCTGGTATTTCTGGGGCTGGATCGTCTTTAGCTTCAGATTTTATTTTGCCTGCAATTTTCTCATCATCTTCGGATTCCTGCTTAAGCTCAGCATTGACCTCTGGCTGCATTTTATCCCTGGCCCCACCTCGAGTCCTTTTTGGCTGAGGAAGCTCGGAGTGAATGACAGCAGCTCCACCTCTGCGACCAGAACGACGGGCACATCCCTCCGGTACAGGCGATTGGTCTTTAACTGAAGGTAATGAATCTTTGACAGACATAGCAAGTGGATCCTCGACTTCCTCCTGTATGTCCTGCTCGTTATTGCGCTTCAACTTCTCGCTTACGGCTGACGGAGCCACTTCAGTAGGGGAGGATTCCTTGGAAAACGCTTCATTCGCATCCTCACTGCTACGACGCTTGCGATGACGCTCGTCTGCTTGACAAATTACGTTAGAAGCTGGAATTGCAGGCACGAGTGTCTCACTGTTTGTTCGTTTTCTTGGTATGGGCTCTTCTTCACTGTCCTCCTGTCGTAGTTGAGTTAGGAGATTTTTCTTTAGGGGCTTGGTTATCGGTGTTTTTTTTTGCGAACTTAAGGAGCTGATGGGCGGGGTAGCTTCTCTAGTTTGCTGGATCCGTTGCTTTGGCTTTTCCATTACTTTTCCAGTTGTCTTTTCAGGCAAATCTATGTCTATACTTTTCTTTAACTTTCTTTCAATAATTTCCTCCAGAGTGGGCTTTGTTTTAGTGTGAGGAGCTATACACTTGCGGCGAATACGCGCATCGTCTTCTCCGCTGGACGAAGTAGTTTCTTCTAACTGCGTTTTTTGAGACTCCACTTTTCGTCTGGACTCCGCGTTAGCGGTCTTCGGTCTCATTTTAATGCGCTTACCGCCCACATCCAAATCGTCCAGGGTAGGATCGTCATCTTGCTGTTCCTCTTCTTGCACTTCGCTTTCGGAGGTGGAATTTCGTAGAGCGGACTGAGAGTCATTAAGACGCCGCTTGCGATTTAATAACGTAGACGGTTTAGATATTTCCTCACCAGCACCACTCGTCCTTGATTTACCGTCAACCTCTCTGGACTTTCCATTGTCTTCGAAATGTAAGCTTTGGGATGTACTTGCACCTATGGCTTGCATTTTTTCCGAAATCCTATGTTCTGCAGATGGCGAAATATTAATTTCAAGACATGTTGTATTCGTTTCGCTTCTTGAAATATCTTTAGGTGAATCATCTTGAATCAATGTTTCATTAACCCCTTCTGCCATATCAATTTTATTCATAATAATACATTTATCATTGCTTTTTCCTGCATAAGGGTCAATCAAACATTTTGATTTTGCTGTTTCATCTTCCCCATCCGTTGAAGAAGATTTAGCGCTCGTTGCCGTTTCCTGTTCTGATTTCATTTGAGAATCATTAGGTACAGGGCTTTGTGCTTCACACGATAGTTTCTCATTAGATGCAGTATCCAAGCCTCTTTTCGAAATTTGCTGATGATTTCTTAACAGTTTATCCTCAGCTGTAACGCTTTCCAGGACGCATTCTTCTGTTACTGGTTCCTTTGTTTTTTTTAGTTCAGCTGGAATTAAATGCTGATCCTGAGTCTGAATGGAGGAGTTATCGCTTTCATTTGTATTATTTTGTAAGACTGAAACTTCATTTGTCCTATTCTTCACTCCTTCTTCTATTGCCTCACTTTCGGTACGACCTTTAGAGATTTCCTCATTCTTTTCGATCACGCTTATGGTACTATCCTGTATATTCCTTTTAGCCACTAGTTCGGATTCCTTTTTTTTTATTTGATCGTCTGAGATTATATTCACTTTAGCTTCTTGGCATATGTTAGTCTCTTCTAATGTAGCTGCACCCGCAGATGCTGTGTCTTCACTATCTCCCAGAGTTTTTGTGAGTTCGCTACCATTTCTAGGCGGTGTGTTTTCTATGCACTTTTCGCTTTCACCATTTGTTTTCTCCTCGCTCAAGCTGTCAAAAATGCTGCGTTTTACCTCCGGTTTTGATGTTTGCTTCATGGGACTTAGCTTAAGACATCCGGGCTCACCAAAAAAGAACGTGGCCTTTGGTTCCGATGTGTGCGTTGACGTTTCCTCCACGGAAGCTTCGTTTTTACCGTTCCCCACGAGACAGTCGGTCCCCCACCCTTGACCAATCACATGGAGCATTGGATCTGCAATGGCTTCCCCGATCTCCAAGTCATCCCCATAATCAAGGTTGCCAATGAAATTATAAGGGATGGCTTCACAGTCAAGTCCTGATCCTTGGCCTTGCACCACTATCGTTGGATCCTCTATAGGCTCTCCAGTATCTTCCTCATCGTCATCCTCCTCGATATCCGCCGCCGCACTATCGACATCTTCCTCTTCCTCACCCTCATCCAATTCAGAATCCTCCTCGTCCTCTTCTTCCTCATCCTCTTCTCCGGACTCTTCTTCAATTTCATCGTTAGTACTTTCGTAGCGACTTGGCTTTTTGATTCGCTTTGTATCAAGCAGTGTGGGACGGTGCTTCTTCTGCTGTTCCTCCTGGGAGGCTGTGGGGCTGCTGTCTACGTCTTCGATAGAACGTTTTTTGGTTGGGGCCGGCGATGCGCTACTCGAAAGTTTGGCCTGGCTAATAAGCAGTGGCTGAAAGACCGAGAAGGAAATCTTATCTAAAAATGCAAAGCTCCTTGCTTAAATCTGTACACACCTTAACTTTTTTAGACTTTTGATCCTCTTGATCGGGAGAGCGTAGTTTAATCTTTAGATTGGGTACAGTTTTTACGGGCTCATCTCCCACTTCCTCTTCATCCTCTTCTTCTTTCTGTTCGGGGGGCGGTGGTTTGGGAGGGCAACTGTTGCTGCTGCTGGTGTCCTCATCGGCCTCACCAATGTCCTTCGAAGGAAGTACCACCTCATTTCCGCGCAGCCTTGAAATGAGATTTACAAACTCGTCCCGGTTCGTGGCAACCACCTGCCAAATTTCCTCGTCTAGATGCTCCTGGTAGATCCGAAGATTACAGTGGGCATCCTGAGTCAGCCAGTAGGCATGTCCCAACCGGTCCCTTCCAATTGGCTCCGAGCGTAAGGTATCGGCATTCAATGTGAGTATGTGGGCCCGAAACTTGGCATTGCGTTCGAACTGACTTTCGAGAAGTTCCTGTACGGGAAAGATGCTCTTTAGCACGGTTTACCGTGTGGTATGAAATTCGCCACTCACTCGAAATATTCGCAGTTTAACCTTCAGGCTGGAATTCTTATATCCAAAACGTTCGATTTCCCAGGCATCTTGCACAGAGTAACCGAAGCAGAATTTGCTGAGGGCTGACTCCCAACTCTTTTCGTGAACCGTCTTACGGGTTTTACGGAGCAGCTTTATGTGCAAGTCCCTTAGCTCAGGAACTGCAAAGATGAGTTAAAATTAAATATTAATAAATGTTCTGCGAAAAGGCACAAAGTGATAGCGGAATAGAAATTAATTGTGGGTGAATTATGAGGGCCAATAAAATAAATGCAATCGCGTTTGCTGTAGTGCACAATTTTTTTGTCTGCTGTTGCATACGCGAAAACATACAAAACGTCGTAACGTCGCATGTACGTCGCATAACTTTTTTAAACAAATATATTTTCAGGTTCCTTTCCACTCGGGACCTTAAATATTGCCAAATGCAGGTGTATATTTAAAAAATAACACAACTTTTATTGTTCTCCTCTCCTCAGCCAGTGCGAAAAACGAAATAAAATTCCTATCTCTGAAAAAAGAAATAAAAGTAAGTCTTCGACCAAAGCAAATGTGGGAAATATTTACGTCTCTCCCAGATTTGTTTTGTATATTGCGCTTGTGTTGAGATGAAAACAAATCGTTCTCTCTTCCATTGAGCAATGGAATCTTTCTCTCTCACGAGCCAAGCACGCTCTCCGGAGCGGAGCATTGGCAAACCTCTCAAGCAGACAGACCTATTCGAAAACACTACATCCGTAGTTTCCACCGCCTCTTGCCCCGCGATAATTGAACCTGACATAACTTACTTAATTTGGCAAAAACTGCCTAAACCCTGCTCTCTTGCTACCGCCACCCACACCATCTCACCTTCGTTGTTGTTTGTCAACCACTCCTGGAGATGCTTGAAATTGGGCAGGCTAAGGCCCAGGTCCTTGGCGAATTTCTGCAGGAAGGCACAAATGACCGCAAAGTCCGGATCATTGGCACATGTGTGCAGCGTGGAGGTCAGGGCGTCGTCGTCCTTGCACTCCTCCGATATGGAGTCCGTCGGAAGCGAGATCGGATTGGTGGGCGCCGCAGCCGCAGCTGAGGACGCCGCCATTTTTCATGAGTCCCCGAGAACGAGCGAAAATTTTCGGGTGCTGTATACTACTCTGGCAAAACCTCAAAACAGGCACTGCAAACACGAGTCATTTGTCCAAGAATCAAGCTCTTTGGTTGCGCGGCACTGCGAGACTTCGAGGGTGCATATTTCTAGCCGCGAGACAGCTCTTGTACGGGGTAAACTCCTATTTTAAAGCAAGCGAAAAGGCTTTATTTTCTGTTATGGGTTTCAGTGTGGCCGCGCAGTCACTTTTCGACAATACTGCATATTGCTCCCATGTAATTGAAGCGAGTTGGCAGTCGTCGCACTGGGGAACTAGTTTCTAGTATACTTTGCGTATGTATTTATTACATCGACGATCAATATAAGTTTATAGGAACAAAAGGTGTATAGTTTTAGCGTATATCGAGTGCGAATCAATTAACCTAAATGTTTGGTTAAAGCAGGGAAGTCCACTATGGGAAATGCATTTTTGGTAAGACAAAAGATCCTTATCAGAAGCTGAACACGTCCACTGCTTGGTTCCGATTTGATAAAAAATTTGACGCAACACTAAGAATATTGTAAAAACTTATTGGAAAAAAACTATTTACATCTTACATCTTATTTTTAAAGGAAATGAAAAACATATACACACTAGACATATATATGTATACACTAAACACTTCTAATTGTGTAAAATATTGGTCAATTGATTTTTTTCCATTACAGATATTGCGGAGATTGTCCATTTCAATTTTCAAAAACACATTTTCCGTTACACAAATGTTTTAACGGTATATTTGGTATTTGGTGAACACGGCTGGTTCAGTTCCCGGACCCAGTTCCAATGAGCAAGTGATTTATGCATGTGTGTGTGTTTGTGTAGGGGGAATTTGTTGATAGATAGAACGACAAAAACAGTCGCAGCAAAAAAACAAAGACGACGCAAACCAATCGAATTTAGTTTTCAGTATCAAGTAAAATCATTTCGCTGTGCTCATCTGCCATCGTCGATCAATATCTTGTGTACTCAAACGACGAGACTCTGCAAGTGGATACAGCCGTATAAAAAGCATCTAAAGGCCAGTGAAAGTGTAACGATATAAAAGATACAATCACCAAAGCACAAAGCTTTAGCAGCAATGACCACATATCAAATGAACTTCAACCAGGACTTTACGTAAGTAGCGACATCTGCGCTAAAATCCTTAAATCCAGGAAGGTCACCAAATCGAAAAGTGGCAAAAAATTGAGTGGCAAAAATCGACAAATGACACGGGTAAACAAGGCAAAAACAGCTGCTGTGGGGATGGTGGGCGGGGATCGTTAGTGTGTCTGTGGGTAAGCGTGAAGTGGCGTCATTTTTCGTGTCGTGTGTGTGTGTAGTTTATTAGAACATGCAAACAAGCAGTTCCAATTACAATGACATGCATTCATCTAATATTTAGGAATGCCTTTCCCGTTACGGGAGGGGGCTGGGAACCGAACTTGGTACACCAGCCGTAGCCGATGGCTACTGTGCGGGACACCAACACTCGCACAATTGGCGCACAATCAATTGTTTATGCGCAACAGCTGATGTCGCGAACTGAGGAACAAATGAAAGTGCACAGCAATAAGGATGAAATTAAATGACAAGAAACAAAGGGGTCACTCTGGCGGGAGCGCACTGTAACTAGCAACGCAGCCTTTACTCTCGATCCTAATTAACCAGTTTCGCTATTGCACGGTACGTTGATGTCATTCAAGAACAGTGTGAGGGAAAAAGTGCGAGCAAGCCTTATAAAGAAACGCAAACATAAACGCAACGCAACGCAAACATTTGTGGTGAAAATCTAATGAAAATAATACAATCTGAAAAATTCGTCATAGCTCGAAAGACAGACAAAGAAAGGCAAAAGAGAGATTTCTAATCAGCAACAAATCAAGCACGGGTGAATGTACGCGAAAACGCAAATCAAACAATTTGCGTGGGGCTTTTCCTATGCTATTTTGTAGTTTTTTTAAACAAAAAAAGTCTAAGTCAAAGCCTAAAGTCCATCAGTAAAGGACAAATTAAAATTGTAATCAGCAATATTCCGAAATTTTTTATTTTCCTTTGTAATTACTACCTGTAACTGTAAATTGCTGTTAGCTGGCTAGAAACTTCCATTGTACGTACAGATTTTAGGTAATATATATGCGAATTTTGTTCAAAATAATTAAAGCCTTCGTCATAGGACGAAGATCAGGCATTTAAAGATATATTGTTTAAGACTGGGTCTTTGTTTGTGGTGAGATAAGGTTTGATTTTGTGTGTGTAATCGAGGTTCTTGAGTTTGTCGTTATTTATTTGATAACCAGCGCAATTGCTCATCAGCTTTAATTTTAATGCAAACGACCGTAAGTGCACTTTTGCCTGATCAGTAAATTTATTTTCGATGCCCCGTGTAGGAGAATGACAACGTTTATTTTTCTTAAACACTGCGTTTGTTTACTAACAACGCGAACACAAAAACAACTCAGCGAGTAACAACAAGCAAGAGACCTGAATGCGGTATCGCATAACAAGGGGCCTAGTAACCTTGGGCCCATTTTAGCATCGTTACGCCTTTGGCGGGAACTAGTTTGTGTTCCAAGAGAACTAATAGTCAGAAATAGCAACAACACGTGTTGCGCTCACTGATCACATTGCTGTGGTAGTCTTATCGCATGGAGCGTGCGCTCCAAGCCAACTATGTGCCAAAAATCAATCGCAATAATTGGCAGAGCTCAGCTTGCGAAGACACAAAACCGGTTTTAAATGTGGCGCTAAAAATTCGGGCCACCAGCAATTTCAAACTAGGACTGCGAACATCTGGCAGCCTCGCCATGTTTGCGAGTATGGGCACACTGGAAAATGCGGCACTGCTGACATTGAAAAGGCGAGAATTAAACGATAATTGATTGCAGTTTGAAATAGGAGCGAGAGAGTGCATGGGTAAAAATCAATACAGGGAGAAGCACCGATGGAGCAGCGCGCCAACTTCCTGGCTCTGACCCTCCTGGACGCCCTGGAGGACGAGAACGAGGCGGATATAATGTCGATGCTGGAGAGGAACAGCATAAATGCTGGCATCGTGCCCTGCGATCGAGGACTGGCTCCCTTGCACTACGTGTGCGGCATGCGAAACGGGGGACTGGCCCAGCGAATCCTGGAGCGGTTTCTCGAGTGTCCCGACCTCGACGTGAATGCCCTGTGCGACGGCCAAACCACGGCGCTGCACATCGCTAGCATTTATGGGCGGACAGAACTGGTTAGGATGCTGCTGGAGCGCGGAGCTCGCGCAGACCTGGCTGATGAGGATAATAAGCTGCCAGTTCACTACGCCATTGAGGAGTGCCACTTCGAAGTGCTGCAGCTGCTCCGGGATCACATCTTCCTCGAGAGGCAGAACCATAAGAAGCAGCAACAGCGAGTCCAGGTGGTCAACGCTCTAACACCCAATCAGCCGAGGTACAATCACGATGTAACTTCCCCGTACTACATTAATATCACTCACAGACGGCATCGACCGCAGCCGAAGTTTCCGGAGCCAACGGAGGTGGAGTGCACCGACATTCCGGTCCTGCCGGATGGGGAGTCTGTGAACCTGTTTGCCCTCACTGAAGCTCATCTTACCCAACTCATCCATAGCCAACGGCAGCACCAGCCGGAGGATCCTTATCAGCCAAAGCGGCGAACTCTTATTGAAAGCTGGCGCGAGAAAGTGGAACGCTCGCGCGCCCGCCAGTCCCTGTTCCACCAGTATGATGAGCATGTGGAAGCGCTGGTGGATGATGCTATTAGTCAGGAGGATTTCAACTATAAGGAGCACCTGCAGAAGAAGCTCAGAGTCGAGAACAATCCGAAAAATCTGACAGAGGATGCTCCAACCTCGGGTCGTCAGGTGTTCGAGATGCTAGTGGAGCGGGTCTCTCAGGCTGTCGTTGTGGACCCGGAACCCGAGCACAGTTTTTTTACAGCTCAGGGCGACGAGGAGGACTTGACGGAGAGCTCAGCACGCCAGGATGAGTACTTTCTGCAAATCAAGGAGGCCTACGTTCACACCGACGACGAGAACGGATTAGTTTTCTACGAGGCGAAATACCTACAGAACAGGGACAGGCGGGAACCAGTCGTGCAAACTCCCAAAGAGAGGAAGCACGATTTGGAAAGCTCCGTGAGCACTAATTATACCCTGCCATTAGACTACGAAACGGACGCCCTGCGCCGGGAGTTGACACAGCTAGGTGCTCCGGTGGGTCCCATTACCAAAACAACTAAGCGGCTGTACATCAAGCAGCTAATCAAATACAGGCGCAATACGGAGGCGCTGCTGGCCGCCCAAAAGCACGCCCAGGAGGCGCAGATCCGATACTCGGTAGAGCTTCATCGCACCCTGCGGTCGCCAGAGGACTTTGCGAGGATCAATGATTACTTGCCGCATGAAGCAACCTCTGCAGCGCATTTCGCAAAGTGTGGGGTGACAAAAAAGAACATGCGAGAGGGGCACCTTAAACAGAGCTTCATCTACATGTTGATCGATCCACGCATTTCTCGGAATTTGCCTGGGGAGAGCGCTTTTCTCGAAAAGTTCGGGGTTTGGCAGCGTTTTCTGGACTCAATTTTTTACATAGGCAAGGGCAAATCTTCGCGACCGTACGCTCACCTTTACGATGCCATGCGGCAGCACACACGCCTTCACCAGAAGCGCGAAAAGGATAAGACAAATAGGGAACGCGGAGGCGGATTCCGCACCCTACAGCCAGATGTTTTCCGCTCCCCGCCACCGGGTGATGGTAAGATGGGAAGCCGTAAGCTGGAGCGCATCCTAGACATTTGGCAACATGGCAGTGGAGTCGTTTGTCTGCATGTCTTTCACAACATCTTGCCAATTGATGCATACACACGCGAAGCGTCCATAATAGACGCTCTGGGCTTGAATCACCTTACCAATATAAAGCGCGGCGACTACTATGGGCCAGCTCAGTCTTGGACCATGAAACAGAAAAAACAGCTGGGAATAGCGCTGCTTTTCAAGGCCATGCACATCTATCTGGCGGAGGGAGAATCCCAGTTGTCGCCAAGCGACCTCCTCTGAGAACGGGAATAAAATGTGGTGTCGAAAAAATATTTACAATTAGTACAAAGTGGAACGGCGCATCTCGAATATTCAAAGATTGATCTCAAGATTAATTACATTTAGAAAATGGACAGAATAAAAAAATTGGGAAAAAAATAATATGTTTGAATTCAAGCCAACAGTTTACAAATTTAATTCCATCTGGTCCATTAGCGGTAGCATTTTAAATGATTTACAAACTATTATTATATTAATTTTTAGTCAAATAGTTATGCAATTTGGAAAGGTATATTGTACACAGATTAATCCCAAATAATAAAATACATTCATTCAAAGACACGTTTTATTTATGTACTTACGAATTTCTAAAACATTTTTGTATTCATTTACTTAACATAAAGCCGATAGGGTCAAAAATTAGTTTTTTAATTAGTTTCCCGGAGGACTAATTAACAACAAACATTAGTATTGTCTCCTTAGTTTCACCAAATTATAAATCAACACTGAAATGTATTAATATTTCGAGTTGAATAAGATTAAAAATTGTCTTGAAAGAAGGCGTAAAGCGTAAATCGCTTCAATAATAGCGTCCAAGACAACATTGGGTCTATAAAGTTACACACATATTATGGACAGGTACAAAGAAAGTAGGTGAACATGCTTGCTTCAAAACTACTAATGAATTAAATCAATATGGTAATATTATAAGATATTATATATACTTTATCTGTTCGCAGACGCTTATATCCACTTGTTGCATACTCTTGTAGTAGTATACCACTCTACGAGTAACTTGTATAACTAGAACGCGAAATCAAATGGGTTTGCAATGTTTTTCCCTCTCCCTGAGGCGGAATATGTATGTGGAGCGAAATTTTTTGACCAAATATAATTGGGGAACGTCTCAAGAATACGCTAAAAGATTAAATTCTTATTTTATGTTCCTAATGTTAATCAGGAACTAAAACTATATTGAAGTCATTAAAAGCTTTATTTAAATTATATTCCATTATTTCATAATTTTTTAAAGTTTAAATAGAACATACCCTTCTAATTAACATAACACAAATTAGTGTTATTTAGGTCTATTCTCCACACGAAAATATTATATTTTGTATATATTTTTAAAAATATTTTAAACAATAAATTGTTTTTTCTAAAACAATCAATTTCGGTACAAGCAACAATTAAAATCAAAGTCTTCTCCGACCAAAAGTACTTCGTGTACTTTGTTTGGGCAACGGCTACTGCGGGAAACCCACCCTCTAAGAGCCTCCCCAAGATGCCTGCATCGGCGCAGCCTTATCAAATGTATCGAAAGTAACAGAACTATGGAGCCCGAGCCCAAAAGCATGCTGCATCGTTTGGCAGAGTGCTAATTCGTTGCTTTTGCCTGCGTGTGCGCATATAATTCCCAACTGCTTCTGGCAGCGCTGGCATGGTATAGAGTCAAATGGCAGGGCTTAGTTATCTTTGCGCAGTGGCAATACCGTAACCAATGAAGTCCTCCTGAGGTGCGGTTATTGCTAGTTGAAAACTTTAACCAATACCCCGCCATGGGGACGTGAAATACCGTCCACTACGGCAATTTTTGGAAGCCCGAGAGGGCTAATTAAATAATTAATATGTCGGTTGTCTTTGAATATATTATTTAAATTTCGTTAGCATTTTAGTCGTAAAATGGGTGGAAATTAGCATGAACCTTATGTTTATACTTCTGTTCTGTCTTGAGAGAGTCTTATTCGGATGCAAAAAAATGGTGTGCAAAGAAGCATTTGTAAAGGTTAAAAAGCAAATACAAAAACCCTTACAAAGAGAAATAGGGTAAACCAAATCGTTATAAATGTACAGTTAATAGAACTGTCAGCAGAACAGAAGCAGTCAGTGTTCATAAAAGTGGCAGTACTTGGGACCTGCGAGTTTAAGATAAAAAATTTATATGACATACAGTTTTAATGGTCATTTTTTTTTATAATATCATTAGATATTTAATTTTAAACAATTCAACAAATGTTTTATTTCTTCAATAGTTTTGAAAATATAGATTAAAACAACATAAATGGCAGAAATTCTGGTGTTCACTGAAATAACAGTGCTTGACTTATAACGAACTTAGTTTTTCTTTTTAATGTGTTAATTAGGGCCTAACACTTGGTTGGATAGCCTTTGTTATCCAACGTAGCCCTACACCCACGCGGCATGGAGTCCACCAGGTCCTGGCAACGTTTGGGGGAATTTTTGACCATGCATCCTGTACAACTTGCCAAATCTGAGCCTTAGACGTTTTTTTTTTTTTTTTTTTTTTTTTTCGCACGAGTCGCACGGCCACACCTCCCGCCCAACCGACCGAGGGGCGCTGTCGTACGGCTCGATTCGCGAGAAGATATAGACGCGATATAAAAAATAGAATAGGAACGAGGAAATGAATATAATGTGGAATAACTATGTTAAATATTAGTGTTAGTAGGATCTAATTATGTAATAGAAAAGATAAAATCGATTGCTTTAATAGCGGCAGAGAGTCAAGATTACAGATAATAGGATAAAGTCTATTATAGTCAGAACATAAAACTCTGTAAGGGTCATGCAACTCATAATTAGATCTACAATGATTTAAGATAAGGGGTATATAGTTTCTAGTGACTCTACTTGGAACCGAGAAGTTAAGCCGACTAATCAAGTCGGGACTCTCAACATCCCCACGAATAAGCTTACAAATAAAGACTGTTCCAAGCATAGTTCTACGGTTAGCTAGGGATGGTAAATTAATTAAAAGTAGTCTACTGGAATAAGGAGGTAATAGGTAATATGTGGTTTGCATCCCAATTTAGGCGCCGCAAGGCAAAAAGTAAGAAGTTTTTTTGGACCGATTCAATGCGGTCCGAGAAGACTGCGTATTGTGGACTCCAAACAGGTGATCCGTACTCGAGAATCGGACGGACTAACGAAATAAATAAGGTTTTAGTCAAGTAAGGGTCTTCAAATTTCTTAGACCACCTTTTTATAAAACCAAGCACACCCCTGGCCTTATTGACAATAGACGAAATATGGTCAGAAAATTTTAGTTTTGGGTCCAGAAGAACACCAAGATCATCAACTCGTGTTATTCTGTCCAGAGAGCACCCACTTAGAGTGTAAGTCGTGCGTATTGGGTTGGCACGACAAAAGGTCATAACTTTACAGTTGGAGCCATTTAAGTCTAATATGTTATCACGGCACCATATTTGAAATCGGTCTAGATCGGATTGTAAGTCCAAATGGCAAGGAGTGTCCTTGTACTGGAGGCATAATTTAACATCGTCTGCGTACATAAGTACACGCGAATGTTTTATTATTAAGGGGAGGTCGTTAATGAATAAGGTAAAAAGAAGCGGACCAAGATGGCTCCCTTGTGGAACACCGGATGTGACTCGCAGAATAGAAGATAAGGAATTTTTAAAGAGAACTTGTTGTGTCCTGCCATTCAGATAGCTTGAAATCCAATTTAGAAGATCAACAGGGAAACCTATAAGATCAAGTTTTTTTATTAGAAGGTAATGATTAACAGAGTCAAATATTTTACTAAAATCAGTGTAGATGACATATGTTTGAAGATTATTTTTGAAACCCTCTATTACGAAAGAAGTTAGCTCCAAGAGGTTAGTGGTTGTAGATCTGCGTTTCATAAAACCGTGTTAACACGGTGATATGATTGATCTACAAAGGTGCTGCAAATGCAATTACAGGAATCGTCCAAAAGTAACTCCTCCGACGCGAGGGTAGATCTAACCGCAATTAAGACTCCACCTCCCCGTCTGGAGGGACGGTCAAACCTATATATAGTGTACATACCTGGGAAGACTTCGGAGTTAAGTATCTCCGGCTTTAACCAAGACTCTGTGAGCACTATAATATGGGATGCAAATGAAAGACTATCACAATACAATTTGATTAATTTGCTACGCAAGCCTCTAACATTTTGATAGGAGATAGTAAGTTTTGTAGTTAGTTTTTTGAAGAGGAAGAAGATGAAGAGGCGGATGGTGCAGTGGTCTGGCCAAGTGAGGGAAGTTTAATTCCCACGGGCACCTTTTTCTTATTTTTGATCTTAGCTTCAAACTCTTTTACCACCATACTATCCGGCCAAAAATCACCCGAACATATGGTCGAAAAGAGCTCGTTTGGGACAGTTATCTTGAAAGATGATATGTCCCTAGCATAAGAGAAGTTAAATTTTTCCACATTTATATTATCGGCTTTTGTTTTGTCTTGTATATAAGACGATACATCCGACGATGTTTGATCAGGGGAAAGCCGAGAAACAAAAATTTGTTTCGTTAGTGGAACCACCGCGAGGGGTTTTGGTGCTGCAGATTGTATTTCTGAAGCGCCAACTTGTGCCGGTAGTCCGGACTCAATGTTCCGTTGTGGTGGTAAACTAATCGAGACAGGTGGAATCACTGGTTGAGAAACCAGTGCAGACAATTCGGAATTTTTAGCAATCACAGGGTGGGGTCCATCCACAGCTGATTGATCGGATTGCTCCGAATCTTTTTTAGCTGCCGATCTTAGCAGCATATGTGGATTTGGTGCGATTGACAGCTGATCAGTTGTGGAGTCCTGTTGGTAATTTGCCCGTGGTTGCGGGGCCTTAGGCAGCCTACTACCAGCGGCTTTTTTGCGCTTTGGAGATTCATCTAATAGCTTAAGGCCATTAAACTGTGAATTAAGCGCGGAAAGAATATCATCGGCTCGACGAAAACTATCTCTAGCTACGCCAAAACTGTTGATCAGTTCTTTCAAGCCACCTTTAGTTTGGCGCATAAACGATTTCAACTCGTTCGCAACCACAAGGCAAGCATCACAACAGTAATTTAGATTTTTACCCTTTGCTAGGTCATCACTTGTACGGCCATTAAAACCAGCGCACTTAGTATGCACCATTCTATCACATAGCCAACAAGTCATTTTTGGCTGTTCAGGTTTTATAACCTGGCAACAATTTTTATAAAAGCAGACAACATTTACGGTTTCCATGTTTAACTGAAATCAGACCACTGTGCGTGCACGAAAACACAAGACCAAAACTTTCAAGCGAGCTGTTAAAAGAACCGCACGAGAGCAGTCTGCACGCTGAGAAATTTAGATTTTGTGTGGGAGATCGAAAAGTGCAGTTTATGTGCATGCAAAAAAACAACACCAAACACCACTGCGAACAACGCACAAAAAGGGAGAGTAAACAAAACAAAGAGACGAAAAATGCAAACTACTTTGTATATTTGTTTTAACTACTGCACAAATCACAAAAGAATCACTCGCGAAGCGAACGGATCTTTAATAATTATGTTTAGATATATAATTATTAAAGAAAATTATTTAAAAACCACGGCTGGTTTGACAAATACAAAAAAAAACCGGGGAGCAAAAAAAAACACGACCGTTCGCTTTGAAAGCTAATAGACGATAATGACGTTAGAGAGTTCTTCGACACATATTGTTATTTTACATATTTAGGGGCATATTCTATTCAGCATATGACAGTAAAACATCAAAAAATTTATCTACATATGCGTTTTGGTGTATAATACCATATATCATGCGTTACGGTCATATGCCACGTGTTATTCGCTGATTCCCAAGTTCAGCTCAGCCTTTATGTCCCTAAACGGGATTTTTTTTTCGTATCTACACATTCCATTTTACAAAAATAAGTGGAATAAAAAGTCGATTCCGAAAAGGGGCATGGAAAAATACCTTTGTATTTCTTAGTTTCCCTCGCACTGCTATTTAGTATTTATTAAAAACAACTGATAGTCGAGAGTTTTCATCCTAGGAAAAACATGAAAAATGAAATGCTATGCAATTTCTCAAATGCAGTACTTCATTTGCCGTATTAGTAACTTTTATTGGTGTTCTGTGTATTCCAACAGTTCCCTGTCCGTGCTGAGTCCCACAGGTCTACGCCTTTTCTCGATTTCTAGCCAGGACAGGGTGGAGGAGATATTCGCCAAGGACAACACGGAGCAAATACGAATCGTGGAGCGCCTGTTCAACAGCTCACTAGTAGTGCTGGTCACCGCCCAGAAGCCCAACTGCCTGAAGATGCTTCACTTTAAGAAGAAGCAGGACATCTGCAACTGCTTTTACCCGTCGGAGATCCTCTGCGTTCGCATGAATCGCCAACGCCTGATCGTCTGTCTGGCGGAGAGCATACACATCCACGACATCCGCGACATGAAGATCCTGCACTCCATCGAAAACATCGCGCCCAACGAGCAGGGTCTGTGCGCCCTCTCCCTCAACTCGCACCTGGCCTTCCCCGTCTGCCAAACGAGCGGCGAGCTGCGCATCTTTAACGCCAGCAAGCTGCGCACGGGTATGACCATCAGGGCGCATGACACGTCCCTCTCAGCTCTTGCTTTCTCGCCCAGCGGAGCTCTGCTGGCCACCGCCTCCGAGCGCGGGACCGTCATCCGGGTTTTTTGTGTGAAGAATGGCCAGCGGTTGCAGGAATTCCGGAGAGGCGTCAGCTGTGTCCGCATTGCCTCACTGGTCTTCTCTGCCAGTGGAGACTTCCTATGCGCCTCCTCCAACACGGAGACCGTCCACGTTTTCAAGATTGACACGCAGGCAGTGGAGACGGTTGAGCTGAAAGCGATAGGTGAGTATATTGACCAAGAATTACCTTTGTTGCTCTAATGTTTTGATTGTCGATAATTTTGCGACAGTAAAATGCAACTTTGTAAAGTAAAGACAACTCTCTCATTAACCGAATCACCGAAAACATAACAACATTATTCATTGAAGACCACTTAACAATGTTATATTTTTCAACAACCAACAAATCTGAAAGTTGTTCAAGATGAGTTATTGTTTCTTATACATCTGCGGGTAGCAAAGCAATATTATTTATTATAATTATTTTCATATAATACAATGTTGCGTTTTTATTGTAGCTGATGTAGCTGCCAAGTCTGAAAATTCTGCCAAGGAAGCTGCGGCATCCCCAGCAGCAGAGGAGAGCAGTAGACCTGTCGCTACCTGGGGCGGAATGTTTTCCAAGGCTGTGTCATCGTTGCTGCTGCCCACGCAAGTCAGCGAAGTATTGGCTCAGGACCGATCCTTCGCTACGGTTCAGCTGGCGCAGGGCGGCCTAAAGCACATCTGTGCCCTGACCCGTGTTCAGAAGGAGCCACGTCTGCTGATTGCGTGCGAGGACGGATTCCTGTACGTGCACGAGTTTCCTGCAGATCGGGGTGGTTCCTGCAAGCTGCTGTCTGTCCACGACTTGCGCGGAGCCCTGGAGGATGTAATAGAGCTTGAGCTGAGCGAAAGCGTTCAAGGGTCGCAGACAAAGCCTTCGAATCCTTTAACTGTGACGCAGCCCTCGCTAACGATGCTAAAGAGCTGTGCGGCTAGTGTGCTCATCGAGAATCCGGATCCGATGCAAGACAACAGCTATGCAAGCATCCTGAAAGGTGACCAGGCAGATGCAATGTCTGGTGAGCAAAAATGTATATTTTTTTAATAAGTTTTTCTAACTAGGCCTCATTCGTAGATTCTGCCAAGTTTCGCAAGCTTTGCGATGCCATCGACACTCCAACAAAGCTCTATGATGAGCGACAATTTCCTCCAGTGGCAATTACCGCTAAGGATTGACCACGTAACCGTAACATCAAGGATATGGTCAGAGTTAATAGACAGCAGAATTATTAGCAACATTAGTTAATTCACCTTTACCAAGTCGCCCCATACAATCGTTATATCTACCGAAATTTCCTATATGAAGCGAAAATACTCGTTTGAAAAGTATTTTATTTTATATAAAATATATAAAGCATCTCTTAAAATGTGCACGATGTACATATGTATGTATATAAAAGAATAACACAAAAATTTAGATATTCTTATTGTGTTAATTTATTTTTGCCCTAATGTTCAACATTATTAAACCTTAGGCACTAAATCAAACTATGTATTCTTTAGAAACGTAGGTATAAGTGTATAGAATTACATAATAAAATTGTGCGGCAGAAGCTCAAAAAGAAAAAAAAAACAAATGATGTACCTTAAAACATATTAAACTAGCTTTGCAATAAATTAACAGAGGTGTGCAAAAATATTATATTATAATTATTAATTAATAAGCAAATAATATTTTACATAATTATATTGGTAAAAAAGTTAAAAATTAAATATATTTTAAACAGGACAACAATAACTTCGAAATTATCAGTATAATGGAATTATTCATGTACGTAAATAAAATAAACAAAAAAAAAAAAATGAAAACCAAAAAATATTTTAAAAGTTAAAAAAAACCTAAAGGCAAAATAAAAATATTTAAAATCAAACAAATAATAAAAGCTTCACCGTTTTGTAATGTTTTTAAACACATTTGATTTTTTTAGGTATATAGGAAAGCACTTATCGGTATACATATTTGTGTTTATTAAACAAACTTCTAGAACTTATACGAATCTAGCGATCAACCATAGAATTGGGACATGAAGAGCTTTGGAAATAGTATAATTTTGAACTGCGTTTTTATATAGGGCTTATCCTTGATCAGGCCCACTAGCCAAGTTAATCTAGCCATGTCCGGCTGTCTGTCCGTCCGTATGGATGAGGATATTTCGGGAACTAAAAGAGCTGAAAAGCAAAGATTAGAAGCCTACATTTTACTGAAGCTGAAGAAGTGAAAGCTTGTTTTAAATAATGGTGTCGCCCACAAACAGAAAATTCTGTCGAATTTTGATATATGCTTTGATATTGAAATTGTAGCGTGCGGTGCCGAATCCCGAAAAATAAATAGTTTAGCAAAAAGAGTGATTATGACACTAGTTTCATTAAAAATATATATTGCTTCTATGCGTATTCGGGGCAAATAATTTGTTTCATTTATGTTATACTTTGTGATCGCATTTCAGGCAGAGTAATTTAAAGCATAACATGGTGAATAGCTTCCGCTTTTAATTGGTACCGTTTATTTTGTCAATATTCGGTGGCGACACAAAAGAATTTCTTAATTGAGCGAATTTAAATTTATACATCAAGTATCTAAGAATTTCAACAAAAGTACGCTCTGAAACAATTCTTAATCCGAGGGTAAAATTCTTTTACAAAATTATTACTCAGGAGGCGAGGGATTCCCATCATGCTCCTGATCGGGTTGATGATGGTGATGATGATGGCGATGATGATGATGATGGTGGTGCCGATGTGGTAGATGTGTTTCTACCTCTGGTATCAATTCGAGATCTCCATCAGAAGTTGGAACAGCATCGATTTGTGTTGACTTGTCCAGTTTCCAGCCTATCTCTGGAGGTGGAGTGACTGTCGTCTGTGACTTTAGTGAGAACATGGACCCGATTTTCTTTAGTTTGCTGTGGACTGAAGCTTCTACGTCCTGATATCCTGAGCTTTTAAGACTTTTCATTGACAATCCCTGCGACTTGAAAGAATGCTTGGAGCGGCTCGACGAGGAACTGGACGAAGTTGAGCTTCCAGACCCAGAACTTGTATGTACAGGTTTAGTGGTTATCCATATTCTAGCCGCAAACAAAGCCTCTGATTTAAAAGCCTCCTTAAGCGAGATCTACAAATAAGTAAAAGAGTTCTATTGAATTTGTCCCAAAGTAAAATTAATCATTTCAGCATAGTAGAATAAAAAACCGGTACAAAAATTTTAATATCAATTACCTTTTCTTCAATTGCTACCGATTTCACGTTCCAGAGAAACTCCGTACATCCTAGAACCATTGCTGCAAACAAGCCGAGACCCAGCACCAGAAAGACTCCACCCACGTTTTCCAATCCAAGCTCGGGCGTGTCTCCTCCATCTTCGTCGCTCTTTTCGCAGTTCCCGCCGCCGTGCATCTCCTTCCACCACTTTCGCTTTAGTTCCGCCAGCTGACCAAGCTCGCCCAACTTCAGCACTGCCGCACTGATCTGTTTGCGATACGGAGAATCTGAAAGAAACTATTAGATCTTGGGCAACATTTGGAATAAAAGATTAGAGGATTGGAACAGCAGCTCAGTACAATCACGGAGCGAACTTGCAATCTTTAGGGACCCATCTATGCCTAAAAAGGGCAAGGTGCCATCAGGCTTCCGGACTTGTGTAACTTGGCAAGCAGAGGAGCTGCTTTGGGGGCTTTCAGGTTAAAGGTTAAAATGTCTAAAATGTCCTATCCAAGATCCCAAGTAATTTAATGAGAAATTTACATAGATGGAAAATTAATTTATCTTAAAAGTATATTAGCATATTAGACCACTTACTAAAGGGCATTGCTATGCCATAGCTCTTGTAGTCTAGCCAGCCACCGATCTGCACCAGGTCGCACTTTCGCTCCACATTGTACTCCAATGTGGTAGACTCCATTAAAAAGGCGTATAGATTCTTGCCTTTTTGTACCCTCTCGACGCCCTCGTCGTTGGTTTTTGTGAAAACTGAAGGACTGGCGCTTTCCATGGCGGTCCACATCTTCTGGTAAGTGCTAAAGTTTGAGTCCCGAAAGAATCCCATTGTGGAACCACCAGCCATAGCCCCGTATTTAATTTTACTTTGTGCAGCCAGATCCTCGGCACTGTTTATGGAGTTCGCCTGCCGAGAATTGGTTAGAAAGGCAGCCAGATTAGCAGTGTAGGAATTCAGCATCATTAGTGCGAAGAACCACCACATTCCTGTGACCAACCTTGTTGAGGCAGCCCTGGAAAATAATTGATCTGTAACACAAAATAATTTCCATATAATACCTTCTTACTTCGGCAGTATGTCACAGCCTTGCCCCATCAATGAGCCTATCGAGAGCCATGTAGTGTTCATAATCGACCATATGTTCTCCACTTCTTCGGGTTCCTTGCAAGGATGAGGGTTTTCCCAGTCGTCGGGCGCCATGCGAGCCAATGCAAACAAAAGAAGGGAGATGAAGAGATATGCGGAGCCCATGTAGATCCACACATCCAAGGAGAATGGAGATAAAAACGAAAACAAGTCAGTGGGTGGTGTGGGAGGCTTCGAAAACAGTATGCTGATTCCTAGGGTCATGAATGGAGGTGTAAAGTCAACTGCCTGACGTCGGGATGATGTCATTGTCAAATCGCAGATTCCAAGGTCAGCATTCTAAAAGGAAAACAAGAGATATCACTATATCCTGGCAAAAAACAAAATCAAAACGTAAAAATGTTGTGCGGACAGCGTTTTGCAGTCTGTGGTCATTACAGTGAACGTGGACAAAGCCAATGATAAAAAAAAATCAAAATGCGAACGCTAGATCGACTCGGCTTGTGTTACTGAGCTATATATTAATATAATCCCTGTTACTTCACTATTATTTAACATACCCCATCAATCAGTTGCCTCACTATGCCATCCCAGGTCTGGGTCACCTTGTTTAGAGCGCCGTACTTGCCGTCGGGGGACATTCGGAATTCGAACTTAAAGTTCAGCATTTTGGCAATTTCGTTGATTAGGTCTATAGAGTATCCCTCGTAACGGGAATTTCCCGTCAGGACTTCACCTTCCTGGGGCTCTCGAAGCGTAAGGAATGGGGCTCCCAGGCGTGAGGATACAATAAATGTTTTGTTCGACAGCTTCTGTCCAACTCTCTTCTCGCTCTCTTCGTCGTCATTAAGCACATCCAATCCGTTCACTGGATCCCAAGTGGCTAAGTCCAAAAAGCCATCAGAGTTTAACTCCATAAAACGCAGGGTGAAAAAGCTTCTTTGTCCATTCTCATTAAAGTCAATTCGTCCCGTCGAAGTCTCCTCGGACCGCTATGAAAATCTCTTGATAATAAGTTATGATATAAAGCTTCACAAGCTAAGAAAACAAGAGAGAAAGCTAAAGTCGAGTTGCCCGACTATCAGATACCCGTTACTCAGTTAGTTGAAGCTAGTGGAGTAGAACGAAGAATTCCAACGTCATGGCAAATCGATAAAAATTGGGAAAAAGTAATAAAATTATATGAAAACAATTTTTCAAAAGTAAGGGGGTGCCAGTTTTTGGGTGATAGAATACCAAAATGTGTTTGGTATTCTGATAGAATTTGGCAAGAAAAATAATAAAACGAAAAAATTAAAACATTTCTCATAAGTGTGGGCGTGGCAGTTTTGTGCGGTTTCTGAGCGTTAGTGTGGACGTGGGCATATCAGTAAATAAACTTTCTCTGTGTATACGGCTCTAAAACATGCATACTTTATCTCAACTAGCTTTATAGTTCCTGAGATCACGACGTTCATACTGACAGACGGACATGTCTAGATCGACTAGGCTATTAACCCTGATAAAGAATATATATCTTTACAGCGTCGGAAACTCTCCCTTAACCTGTAACATACTTTTCATCGAATCTAGAATATCCTTTCATCGTACAAGTAACGGTTAATAATGCTTCCAAAGCGTTGACCTATGTATCTTAGCTATGTATTTTGCGCTTTAGAGACATGTGAGAGCTTATATAGCTCTACCTCCTTAAACACGGTACCGTGGTACCAGGTCGCCAGAATATTTGGATCGTTTGAATAATTTTGGTTTGTTTTTTGTCTTTAAGAAAAATATAAATTTTCAAAAGATCTTACCGCCTTTATGAACTCAATAATGCGTTTACCAAATGGCCACGGTTTTTTTCGCCTACATTCTAGATCGGGAGCGGTGAGCTCCTCGAAGATTCCGAGTTCGGTAAGTCCTTTAGAAAAGAGCCAAACGGCGTCATTGAGCAGAATCATTTGGGACTTCACTCTATTTGGGTCGACTTTAAAGTAGCGTCCCTCCCGTTTTTCGCGTTCTTCCCAGTCGTGCACTACATTTTTCACGTGAAAGTCGGATGGATCCATTAGTCGAACCGTAGTTATGTTGGCCTCGACCCCGGAAAGTTCACCGAAATCGATGGAATGGGTGTCTAGGAGCGGTATAAAAACGCTCTTAAGGTATAAAACGGCGTTAAGTATTAACACTTTTGCTCATTTGTAAAATACGAACCTGATACTCGCCCAACATTTTCAGCTCATTGGCCTGTTGCAATATTTTTAATAGATTGTCGGGGGCACAATGTAGGATGAGGCAGTTATCGGTGGAGAGTTTGATTTCCTTTAAAAAAGGCCGGTGGTCGTCATCCGGCCCCAGTTGTTTTACTGTGGTTGGATTGCTGCTGGGCTCACCGACTTGCAAAATATCCTGAAGTTGTTGAAGCTCTAAGTGGTCAGAAAAATTAGAATCTCTTCCACGATCCTCGTTTAGAAGTTACCCTTGTCAGTCTCATAGACAACTGTAAAGCTACGCCAGGCAAAGCTCTGCACAATCTCCGCCAACCCCTGGGACAACAAGAGGTTATCGGGATGAACATTGAGGGTCATTGTAGAGTGTTCTCGATCAGGGATGGATTCATTGGGTATCCAGTCATATACTATGTGCGGAATATCGAGTGTGTCGCATATTGAGGCAATTATGTCTGCATTAGGGAAGGCGCATTACATCAACTTTAATATTTTGAATTTCTTAATACTCACCTGAACTGCTGCCTGTGCTGGGTCCAAAAATGGCGATTACTCCTTGCGAAATTAAATTGCACACTAAAAATGTGTGATGTGTGTGATGTATTAATAGAATCAACAGTTTGTCATTTTTATAAAAGAGCACAAACTCGTTGCCGTTTTTTGAAAATCGCAAGCAGCTAGATCTAATTAAACGGCAATGATGAGTACCCTCTAACTGCCCTCAAGACTTACCCATTTTTTCCATGATGAAACTGTCATCGGTGTTAGCATACACCACAATTGGAACCAACTCTACGTTCCGCTCCAATATGTTTGCACGGTCCACCGCTGTTCGGAATGCGATTTCCGACTCATCTTTGTCTGATGTGAAGATGCTACCTGCAGAAGAGGCAAACTGTACCGATCCGGGTCCCATGAGGTCGAGACTGTGACCTAGTTGGAAACACTTACCCACCATAAACTGACTTCTGTCAATGCCTGCGAGGACTGGCAGCGCGATCAGAAGAAAGTGAGTGAGGAATAGGAAAAACATTATGCGCGCTATAGCTTCAAGATATCCATGGAATTAAACTGGCCAAAAGGTTGCTGTGCTGATGATGTAAAGCCGAAAAAGACAAATTTGTGCCCACTATCAACTGTGATGCTCGAGGCCTGCAATGCAAATGCAATGAGTAATAGCCGACATAGAAACCAGAACGGAAGCAGAACTGTGCTAAATTTAAAGGCGTGCGAGATTCAGAGATCCCAAGAGAGTGCCCCATGCAGTTTGTTTTGCTCTGTGCATTCTAAACAACATCAATCGTGTTGAGAGGAACCGAGAAAAGTGTTTTATACGCACTTAAAGCGGTGCCCACGTCTTGCCACAATGCACACTTATACCTGTTACTCGTAGACTGAAAGGGTATACTAGATTCGTTGAAAAGTACGTAATAGGTAAAAGTACGCGTTTCCGGCTCTACACATTCTTGATCGGGAGCACACCTAGACAAAGCGCATATACAAATGCTATATGCTATTTGCTATAGCTACTTTAACGCTTGCAAGCATACAAGCCTAAACTTCCACGCCCAAAATTTGGAAATATATTTTCACTTTTTTTCTATCTTATGCCAACATCTTTAAAATTCTCCCTCGCTCGATATCTGACAGTCGAGGAACCTGCCGTTTTCTCCTGAATATGTAACCGAAGATATGGAGTAACACATTGCGAACCCTCTTTTTATATGTATGTTATATGTAGTATATTTATACCTCGGTAAATAACTGTGTATAAATAATTTCAATGATCAATGAACTCAAATCCCATTTGGCCAATTGACTTTTAATGGTGCTGCGGTCCTGGCCCAAATCAAAGTTCAATGCGCCCTGTGTCTCGTACATGTATCCTGTGTCCTGTATGTTCCCCGGATGCATAATTAAATCGTCGCTTAATTGATTGCGACTCCGTTTCTGTCATTTGACCTGCTCCTCCTCTTGTTATTCGGCCAAACAGTAAAAAAACACTTACTTATTTCCGGTTTAAGCTTTATACATACATGCATATATACTTTTATACATTTTCGATTTTGATTTATATTCAAACAAAAATACATTAGCTATGAGGTAATAGGAACTCAAAGGTGTGAGCTTTAAGACGAACTATACGTCCTATAACCAATACTATATAGTTGTCTCACTTAAATATGTATGTACACATGTACATACGTATGTTTTTTTTAATTCATTTATTACACATTTAACAATGAACATAATTAATTTGGAGGGAAAATCCAGAACCTTCTGCGGTATGGCTGTATGTTTGTAGGTGTATATGTATGTAAGTATCGCTGCAGCGAACAGAAAACTTTTTAAGTCTATTTTTGGTAAAAAAAATATATTTGTGTTTTAATTGAAGGCAATTTTTGTAAATATTCCTACGTTTCTGCGTGTGCCCTAATTTTGTAAATCAATTAAAGTTCTTGGTCATCTGCGGTTAGCACCGACATATGCCCTCTGCACGTATCAAATGTACATATGTACAGATATGTACATAAATATGCAAGAGACGTCTCTGTTTCGAATCCTTCTTGGGAAAACCAAAATAAGATGCAAAACAAACAGGAATGACATACATACATACAACAAGTATTGTAACATATAATTTTCGCCTACATGAGTATCAACACACCCAACCATTGCACTATGGCCCAGAATTCGTTTTTTTTTGGCATAAAGTCTAACTTTTTATGTCAATATATTGTCCTTTAGCAATTATTTTCTAAAAGAAAATTGATCATATAAATAAAAAACAAAAATAAAATTGACCGAAAGCTTCGCTAAAGCTTTTTATGAGCAATTTGGGGTGCAGTGTTAAACAGCTGATTGAGAGAAGGCAATTCCCGCCAAATTATTTGCTTATTTTTACACGATTGTTAATACGCATCCATAAATTATAGTAAAATATGGAAAATAAAAGCCAAGGTTTGCTGTTTTAACGTATATAGTTAATATATGTGTATTTTAACAGAAAATCTAACGTGTACCCTCTTTTTCGTGGAGTATAACTCATTTTCTGACAAATGTTAAAAACGTCAGTTTGTACCTTTAACTATTGTCTTTGACGGTAAAGTAATATGTTTTGCCCATTTTAGCTCGTTTTCTAAAAATTAGATTTTATGTAGGCAAGTTCGAGTTCAGACATAACGACCTCCTGGACATTTGGAGGCGTAAAAATCGGTCAATAAGGTATGTTTTAGATTACGTAGTTCCCGATGCCTAAGGGGGTAAGCCTAGAGGCATTCATGAAATCAGATCCACACATTTAACACACACACACAAACACTAAATAAAAAGAAAAAACGAAATAAGTAAAGTCTCTGTGTTGGGGTGGCCAGGTATACCCTTTTATCGTTAAGATTTGCCTTAGACCAACACCACCCACATTAACATTATTATTACTGCGAGATAAATGGTAATAAATCGAACGCAAGCCCTTCCCAACATGTTGTAGCCGACCGTTAAATAACAAGCTTTTAACAGCACTTTAAATAATAAATTTTTTAATTTCACAAACAAAATTTAAGAGCTTTAAAAAATTTTCTTTCCGTTAAGATTGCACTACATTTTTATCGATACAGTCTTATCGATACTTCGATATGAAGTGGTGGCCGTCCCTTGGCGTAGTCCCGAATCGGTTACGCCTATGGATGATCGAGCCAAGCATGGGATTAATACAAAACAATTAAAAACAGCTACAGCAGTTTTATTCTGTAATAAATTCTGTATTAAATTTCTGTAATATAACACCATATAACGTTTTTTGGTAGCAGAACGTACCTAACCATCTTTAGATGTACAAACTCCCAAAATTCTTCCTTTGCCAAAGATTCCTTGGGAGATTATCGTCCACTATAATTACTGTCTCCGACAAATACTTTGACCGGTGATGATTAGCGTCTTAGAGTGGGCGTGGCAACATAGGTCAACAAGTTTGAGCTGCGTCTATGTCTATAGAATCTGTACGCTGAATCTCAATCTCTTAGCTTTTATAGTTCCTGAGATATCGATGTTCATACTGACTGACGGACATGGCCAGATCGACTAGGTTATATGGTCGGAAACGCCTTCTTCTGCCTGGTACATACTTATCAACTAATCTAGTACACCCCTTTACTCTACGAGTAACGGGTATAACAAGGGAGATACTCGATTTCCTCTGCTATCTGCTTCCCGCTTAAGGATGTGCGGCTTGTAGGTGCTAGAGTGGGCGCAACAAAATTGCTTTTGAACACTTTAGTCGTCCCTAGAATATTATTGCTCCCGAGATCTCAACGTTCAAACGGACCTAAAGACAGTCGTGTCCACATCGATTCGCCTTGTGATATATACAAATAATGGGTAACTAAGTTAACCCGAGGGTACCTAGCTTTACGAAAGCTAGGCTTTAATAGCTAGCATCTTATAAGTTAATCCAGTTTATTTGTTTCATAATTTGTTTGTGCTTTATTTAATAACACAATTCAATGAACTGACAAAATTGTGCAGCTAATTTACAAGCTAAAACCGGAGTTGCCTGAGTTACCCATTACCCACATACTGTTTGTCTCCACAAAAGTAACCAATTCTATTCATTAAATCTTCTCTATAAATCTTCGGTATTTTGAACTAGTAGCCATTTTTGTGGATTTTTTCGTCTCGTTCCTCTTTTAGCCTAATCCAATCTTGCGACTAATTAAATGTACTCACACGAAAAAAAACACCCGAGTGCAGTTGAGAAACCCAAATAAATTATTGTGGGTCATGCAACTGCGTTAGGAATTACGGGTTGGCTTGAAGGACATATTTATGTGGCCCCCAAAGGAGCAACTCTTTGAACTTGTCCCACAAATGCGCCAAAATATAATGTGGCGCCACTCTGAGCAATTAGAAAGTGCGTGGATGCAATTATAGGTTTAGCTTGGGAAATTCATAGTACTCAATATAAATAATTACGAGAAGCTTAACCTATATTCGGGGCTGGGAATTCGGATCTGTATTTGGATGAGGATGTGGATGGTATACGAGCACTCTTTGACATATGCAGACAGGCGCCTGACACAAATTTCCATCCGACTTACACAACTAGCTCGCCCAGAAAGTGCAAAGACGGCGTCCGACTGGTGCTGCAATTTCAAATTCCATGCACCGCATCGAAGCGCAAAACAATTTGTGACATGTCTCCTCCGACGAGGACTTCCACTCGCATTTCTCCGGGCGCCATCAGGAACTCCACACCCCCGTTGCGTAGCGGCCGCACACATTGCTATGCTCAAAAGAGTGGCCTTCAGTAGGGAACAAAAGATGTTGCACGGGCACACGAAGAAAAGTCAAATAACTTATACAGTAGTTCAAGGTATGTGTTATACAAAGTATGTATATTCTTGATCAGGATCAATACCCAAGTCGATCAAGCCATGTCCGTCTTTCCGTATGAACGTCGAGATCTCCGGAACCATTAAAGGTAGACGCAGCGCAAGTTTGTTGACCCATGTTGCCACGCCCACTCTAACGACCACAAATCGCACAAAACTGCCACGCCCACACTTTTAAAAAATGGTTGGAAATTTTAAAATAATTTTACTAATCGCTTAAATTTCTATCGATTTGCCAAAAACTTTTTGTCATGCCCACTCTAACGCCCTAAAGCCGCTAAATCGTTAACGTCCACACTTTTGAACTATTTTTAAGTTTTTTCTCATTTTATTCCCCAATATCTATCGATATCCCTGAAAAATGTTGAAATTTGGCGGTCGCATTTTGACTATCTGAGTAAAGGGTATTTGATAGTCGGGGAACTCGAATATAGCATTCTATCTTGTCTTTTTTAATAATTAGATGTTTTAGTGATATTTCTTTCAGCGAATTTATTTTTTCGAAGTGCATGATCCATGATGCAAGAGGACACGACCACCCTTCTGCCGAGTCGTGTGGGTGGTTGAGTCCTTTAAAGGAGCAGACACCACCCAAGCCCTTCTTAATTGCAGGCTATGCGGAAGTTTCGAAGGATTTTTGCTTTAATTACATTTTTATAATAAATTCGTATAACACACATTTTAATGGTGGCAAACATTCTAGCAGCGCCTTCAAGAAAATGCCGGCCCTTTGCTTGGAGAAATCACCCTTGGAAGTGGAAGACCTCCCTTATTATTATCCTTATAGCAATTAATAAATGGTTTTTGGTGTGACTAAGTCTTATATCCTAATATGATTATAATGAGCAACCCCAAAAAGTCTGTTTATAACTTTCGTTAAGTAGATTAAATTATATTAAAGAAATCACAAGCATAGTGCCATCTATTTAGGCAATTTACCTTTTGATGAAAATTTAAACCGTAGCCACAGTAACATAGGAATTAAAGTAGCCTCGAATCGAAAATCCAATTCTTTTCAGTTCAGTAGGCGATGATTATACATTTTATAGATGTCAAATCATAGACCCAGCGTTCCCATCGAATATCTCATTCAGTTTTTGAGTCTTGCTAAATTCATACGTTTTCATTCGTTTCGTTTTCTATAGTTATTTGAATAAAAATATCAAAATTTTTCAAAAAAAAAAAACAGTATTAAAATTTTGTCTGAGTCCGTATTGCTTCTTTTTGTTCTCTCATTTTGTGTGAACCATCTAGAAGGAAGTAAAGTAAAAACGGTGGCCCTGTGAAAATTGTTTTGATATATGAGAACAGTACGATAACGAATTCAGAAAAAAACATTGCGAAAAGAAAGAGGAAGTAGTGAAACAGGCGCCAAATCCAGTAAGAAATACACCCAACACCCAAGAATTATAATTTCTCATTTATATTTGCGTTGCCCTGCATTTATCTTTCCATATCCAGCTTTCGTTGTTTCTTCCAATAGAATAATCGATAGCAACCCTGTTTTGCACATTTTGCATCTTAACGTCAATTTACAATATAAACGAGCAATGCAATCAAAAAAGAGTAATTGAACAATACTTTGTTAATGCGTATTAAAAAACATTTTTTATTAGCAGTTACCAATCGAGAAGCCAAAATGACTGAGAACATTGTTTGTCACAAGTGCCAGGAGGCCATCACGAAGCGAATGATCACCGCCCTGGGCAAGACGTGGCATCCGGAGCACTTCCTGTGCCGTCACTGCGATGAGCAGATCCTGGACGCCACCTTCAATGTTCAGAGCGGAGAGCCGGTGTGCAACAAGTGCTTCGTGGAGCGGTACACCTACACCTGTGCCGGCTGCAAGAAGCCGATTCTTGAAAAAACCATCTGCGCCATGGGGGAGAGCTGGCACGAGGATTGCTTTTGTTGCGGCGGTGCCTGCAAGAAGCCGCTGGCCAATCAAACCTTCTATGAGCGCGACGGCAAGCCCTATTGCAAACAGGATTACGAGGACCTCTTCGCTGCCAGGTGCGCCAAGTGTGAGAAGCCTATAACGGACTCGGCGGTGCTCGCCATGAATGTGAAGTGGCATCGCGATTGCTTCCGGTGCAACAAGTGCGAGAATCCTATAACCTCGCAGACCTTTACCATAGACGGGGACAAGCCCGTGTGCCCCGCCTGCAATTGCTAATATCGTCCTGGACCCTTGCTCTTTCTCCAAATTGATTAGTTGATTTCTTACACTAATGCTGAAATAGTTCCCGATGCTTATGAAGCCTAGAGGCATTCATGAAATCAGACCCACACATTTAACACACACACAAACACTAAATAAAAAGAAAAAAATAAATAAGTAAAGTCTCTGTATTGGGGTGGCTAGGTATACCCTTTTATCGTTAAGATTTGCCTTAGACCAACACCACCCACAATAACATTATTATAACTGCGAGATAAATGGTGATAAATCGAACGCAAGCCCTTCCCATCATGTTGTAACCGACCGTTAAATAACAAGCTTTTAACAGCACTTTAAATAATACATTTTTTAATTTCACAAACAAAATTTAAGAGCTTTAAAAAATTTTCTTTCCGTTAAGATTGCACTACATTTTAATCGATACAGTGTTATCGATACTTCGATATGAAGTGGTGGCCGTCCCTTGGCGTAGTCCCGAATCGGTTACGCCTATGGATGATCGAGCCAAGCATGGTATTAATACAAAACAATTAAAAACAGCTACAGCAGTTTTATTCTGTAATAAATTCTGTATTAAATTTCTGTAATATAACACCATATAACGTTTTTTGGTAGCAGAACGTACCTAACCATCTTTAGATGTACAAACTCCCAAAATTCTTTCTTTGCCAAAGATTCCTTGGGAGATTATCGTCCACTATAATTACTGTCTCCGACAAATACTTTGACCGGTGATGATTAGCGTCTTAGAGTGGGTGTGGCAACATAGGTCAACAAGTTTGAGCTGCGTCTATGTCTATAGAATCTCTTAGCTTTTATAGTTCCTGAGATATCGACGTTCATACTGACAGACGGACATGGCTATTGATCCTGATCAAGAATAGTCGGAAACGCTTCCTTCTGCATCTTACATACTTTTCAACCAATCTAGTATACCCTCTTACTCTACGAGTAGCGGGTATAAAAATGGCTGAACCGTTGTGGTAATTACAAGTATCGGGTAACTAAGTTATCCTCAGGGTACCTAACTTTACAAGAGCTAGGCTATAATAGCTAGCCTCTTATAAGTTAATAGTCGAGTTCCCCGACTATCGGATACCCTTTACTCAGCTAGTGTGAATGCGAAGGCGAAATTTAATAATTTTTTCTGGGATATCGATAGATATTTGGGAATAAAATGGGGAAAAAATTAAAAATTGGCTTAAAATGTGGGCCTGACAGTTTTGGGCGGCTTGTAGGTGAAAGGAGGGACGTGACCAAAGTGTTTTTGGTATACAGACACAAACAATAAAACGAAGAAAAATCTAATCATTTTTCAAAAGTAAGTGTCAGTTTTCGGCTTTTTTGGGCAAATCGATGGAAATTTAGAAGAAAAATAAATTATGAAGAAATGTCAAGAAAAATGTTGAAAAATTTTGGTCGGTTTTAGGGCGTTAGCGTGGCCTGGCAACTAGTTTTTTTTTCAAATCGATAGAAATTTACAAGACTAATATAAATATAAAAAAAAAATTTCAACACATTTTTCAAAAGTGTGGGCGTAGCAGTTTTGTCCGGTTTGTGGGCGTTAGAGTTCGCGTGGCAACATGGGCGTCTATGTCTCTAGAATCTGTATGCTCAATCTCAACCTTCTAGCTTTTATAGTTCCCGAGATCTCGACGTTCATACGGACAAACGGCAGACGGACAGACGGACATGGCTAGATCGACTCGGCAATTGATCCTGATCAAGAATATATATACTTTATATAGTCGAAATGGCTTCCTTCCAAAAGTGTGGGCGTGGCAGTTGTGTGCGGTTTGCGGCCGCCGAATATCTCATTCAGTGATTTCTAAAATAAAAACAGTATTCAAATTTTGTCCGAATCCTGTTATTGCTTCTTTTTGTTCTCCCATTTTGTGTGAAACATCTAAAAGAAAGTAAAGTAACAACGGTGGCCCTGTGACAATTGTTTTGATTTATGAGAACAGTACGATAACGAGTTCAGAAAAAAACATTGCGAAAAGAAAGAGGAAGTAGTGAAACAGGCGCCAAACCCAGTAAGAAATAGACCCAACACCCAAGAATTATAATTTCTCATTTATATTTGCGTTGCCCTGCATTTATCTTTCCATATCCAGCTTTCGTTGTTTCTTCCAATAGAATAATCGATAGCAACCCTGGTTTGCACATTTTGCATCTTAACGTCAATTTACAATATAAACGAGCAATGCAATCAAAAAAGAGTAATTGAACAATACTTTGTTAATGCGTATTAAAAAACATTTTTTATTAGCAGTTACCAATCGAGAATCCAAAATGACTGAGAACATTGTTTGTCACAAGTGCCAGGAGGCCATCACGAAGCGAATGATCACCGCCCTGGGCAAGACGTGGCATCCGGAGCACTTCCTGTGCCGTCACTGCGATGAGCAGATCCTGGACGCCACCTTCAATGTTCAGAGCGGAGAGCCGGTGTGCAACAAGTGCTTCGTGGAGCGGTACACCTACACCTGTGCCGGCTGCAAGAAGCCGATTCTTGAAAAAACCATCTGCGCCATGGGGGAGAGCTGGCACGAGGATTGCTTTTGTTGCGGCGGTGCCTGCAAGAAGCCGCTGGCCAATCAAACCTTCTATGAGCGCGACGGCAAGCCCTATTGCAAACAGGATTACGAGGACCTCTTCGCTGCCAGGTGCGCCAAGTGTGAGAAGCCTATAACGGACTCGGCGGTGCTCGCCATGAATGTGAAGTGGCATCGCGATTGCTTCCGGTGCAACAAGTGCGAGAATCCTATAACCTCGCAGACCTTTACCATAGACGGGGACAAGCCCGTGTGCCCCGCCTGCAATTGCTAATATCGTCCTGGACCCTTGCTCTTTCTCCAAATTGATTAGTTGATTTCTTACACTAATGTTGAAATAGTTCCCGATGCTTATGAAGCCTAGAGACATTCATGAAATCAGACCCACACATTTAACACACACACAAACACTAAATAAAAAGAAAAAAATAAATAAGTAAAGTCTCTGTATTGGGGTGGCCAGGTATACCCTTTTTTCGTTAAGATTTGCCTTAGACAACACCACCCACAATAACATTCTGATTACTGCGAGATTAACTCGAACGCAAGCCCTTTCCCAATTTGGAGTAAATATTTTCCCAAAACCCAGTGAAAAGAAGCTGTAGAGGAAAGTGGGCTTGATATGAGATCATGTTTCCAAGGGTAAATAAACTACCCAGCCTTGGAACATGCACATCTGATTATCTCATAAACGGGGGGAGGGGTATCCCAGCAGTGCAGCGGAAAATGGAAAACTCTGCGAGGGTGTGCTGACGTGCCGTCATCGTAGAAAATTCATACATTCGGGTAAACTACACGAAGCGGCTTCGTTAGTCAGGTTTTCCGACGATTTCGTGGCTTCTGCGGCTTTGGAGTTGCCGGCTGCCGGTTTCAGTTTCATTTTTCAATCGGAGTTCGTGCAAAGCTGTTCGGTTGGTCTTTAAGCGCAGCGATTTTCCACAAACCGAAAAGTGTTTCCGCGGAAAAGCTGCCCGAAAACGGAAAAAGAGAGGTGGCTAATTAATAATAATAATAACACTGTTGAAACTGTCCCATAAATAATTGCCGTTTGAGGCAAACAATTAAGGAGTCTGTAAAAAGCTGCAGCAGCTGCAAGCCTCCATAAATCGTGTCTATCAAAATCAAGATCGTGTTTACGTATGTTGCGAACTTTGAAATTTATTCGCGATTTATGGCCAGATTTTCCAGATTCGTATTTTCCAAATGTAGCCAATATACCCACGTCTAGTGGCACTGACAACTCAATACAGAATATCGTGTAGATTGGCACCGGATAATTGTGATTTAGCCGTGCGTGTTGAAGTGGAATTAGTTTACTCAATTTGCAACTTCAAGTAATTGCAGTTTATTGAGGAAAATATTTTAATATATTGAAGCTGAAGGCGGGATAATAGATTAGCTATAAAATGCCGGTGTTCGCACAATTATTTATGTATGTAAAGACACATCTTTGATAGTAAAACTGTGGGTGGTCAGAGCGTTTATTCTAATTAATAATTATTTAATTGAATACAAAAGACATATAATCATGTATTTCTCCATTTTAAATGTCTTTTGAGGTCTTTCGTGCTGGCGTTTGCTCAGGTGCTTATAAAAATGTTAATTTCACCTTAGACAAATTATAAAAATGTGAGATTAATTGAAAAATGTTTTATTTTGATTACCTAGGTGACAGAAAATTAATTGGTAGCATATGCAAATGTCAGTCGCGATGTGAATTTGCATACTACGAATGTGTATACAAGCGATCAGGTCTAAAAACTCAATCAAAGAGATCAATTGGGGTCTGTAATACTTGCTATTGCTGACTGTCTTGGATCAAAAAGAACATCACGCATACGCCACCTTCAAAGCGGCTGTCATTCCGGAACCCTTTTTCGTGGAAATGGAATCCAAGCCACAGCTCTAAGCTTCCAGGCCAAATTTATTGACGCTACTCTGGCATTCTTTTCCAATTCGTCGATGTCTGTGAACGAAAAAATAACAGAGGCAACTAACAAGCCGATGGCACTGGAAAAAGTCCAATTAAAAAGTCAATTATACAATTTTCTACAAAATGTTTCATTTTGCTTATTATCATTATACCAATACTATTATATAAAATACCGTTTAAAGTTAGGGGCAATATTGAAAAAGTAAAAAAAAAGTAAAAAATTTGTTTAAAATTAAGCTCCCAGTGAAAGAGTGATATTTTCTGCGCATTCTTAGAATCTTTTTTGTCGCAGTGCAGTTAAAAAACAGTAGGGGCAGTCACTGACACTGAAGAACCTCCACAGTCGTACTTTGACTCTTGCGGTCGTCGGATGTTTGTAAGTTTACCGGCTTCGCCAGTTTAATATGGAAATTGCCATTTTTGGCGTTTCGAGCAGCAGGACGGCTGTAGACGCACCTTAAAAGTCCGCCCGGATCGGCCGGGTCGCGCAAACCTTTAATGGGGAAACGCCATGGCCCGAGCCCTTTGAAAGCCCCTCCAATTGGCAACCGGTTGGCTTCCAGTGAATGTCTCTGCCTTTCTGTGTGTGTCTGCTGCAAAAGCCTCTTTGTGTCAGTCGTGTGTCATTAGCATCCGCCAACTGAGCTCCCAGTGTGTCAAAAGATTTGAACTTTAAAGTGCTCAGGTGCTGAAGAGGTCCACAGACGAAAAGTAGACAGCAGACACTTGGACTGCCAGTCAGTCAGTCAGTTAGTCGGTCTCTCGGTCTTTGAATACACTGCGAATGAAATTGTGATAATCGCACATTTGGTCATGCCATCGGAAAACTATCTTCAGGAAATGAGCTTTATTCCAAGCAAATGTGTTTGCAATGATTAAGAGAAAAACGGATAGAAGAGTGTAGTACTAAATACCAAAATACGGAAATTATTACAGCAAAACCCACTTACCTATAAATCGAAATGTTCAATGAGTTTCAGGGCAGAGCTTCAGTTTCCAAGCAGCTTCACATAGTTTTTCCCATTCGGCTTTTCGGCCAGTGTTTGTGAATTGCTTATCACGTTGTTTGACTTTGAGCTGGTTTGAATTATGCGTGCTATCTTCCATTGCCATTCCCCTGGCCAGCGGGTAGTTCACGCCGCAATTGTCTCTTTCGGGTTCTTTTTATCACACCTGCCGTGCGCCGCTGGATACCACACACATGCCATACATCCAACCATCCGCACTGGAGCGATGTGGAGTGGAGTACCTAGAGTACTCTATGGGGTATGGAGTAGGTAGAGTACTCGCACGTCCAAAACCTTTTTTTTTTGCCTTTTCTTGGCACGTCCTCGTTGAGCGTTGCTCAGTACTTGCTTAGAATTCATTAGACTTTAACGTAACTAGCTCTATTGTTTTTAAATAATTAAAAATTCTTCAGCGTTTTGTGCAGTTGGTTAGGACGTTCAGAAATCTTAATAAATTAGCATTATCACTGTATACAAAATTGTGGTATTTTTAAACACGAAACTGTCTCAAAAACAATTCAACTTTTTGACCTAAGGCAGCCAGAGCAAACTGTGAAGTAAACCCACATTGTTTGTCCAAATAATTCAATTAAACTATTCCATTTAAAAACCGATTGAGCCAACTGAAAGCAATTCGACATGAAGTGAATCGGCATAAAGAACAATTAATAACAATAAGAACAAAAAAAAGCACGCACCCGAGGCGCTCGACTTTAAATGTGTAGAATTGGAAAAATATAAAACAAAAAACAGAAAGCAAAGCCAATAAGCCTCTCACCTGGCGCTGGCCAAAAATAGCAACCGAAGACCATTTAATAACAATATCAATATGCGAAGCTATTTCGAAGCTCTTTTTTAATTGCAATAATCAGAATTCGTAGAATAGTGGTGAATTAATCGAGTGATAAATTAGATTGCTTAAATGACAAACGGGAGTGTGGGCGCCGCTATCAATAAAAATAATTAGCAGTCATACCCTTTCAGAGGGTATGAGGGTATTACGAAAATTCATTTTGAAATAAAAAAAATACATTTTCCAAATTGTTATTTTGGGTAGGGTACACAAACCTCGGTTACGTTCTGCACCAAAAACGAAAAACTATTAATGTTCGTGGTCTAAATATCTGCCATACTCATTGTTCTTTTTTCATATTTCCTGCTCTGGTTTTCGCACATTAATTGATAAATGCTACTTATCAATTTGTGATCAAAAGTAATTAAGATTGTGACGGAATCAAACGTGGCTGATTGGATACAGCATTGGAAAAGAAGACCATCCCAGAAAAAAACACGGAAACCCATTAAAAACGGCGTTCACTATGTGTAAATATGTAATGTGCGTCTAAAAGTGAGCGAAAATTGCCTACTGATAACTGACTTTTTGAAAGAAAAGTAACTACGATGGAGTCTACTACTATTGTTTTTGTGACGCTGCTCACAATTATAACCCAGCGTAACAACTGTGCGGGTAAGTGACCTACAAACAATTTAAGGATGGCAAAAAGGTTAAACTTTATCACTTAATGTGGTAGATTGGGCTATTTATCAATCCATTTCAATTTGAATTTAGGCAGCTTGGGCAGCAGAATAGTCCAAATCATGTGAATGCTTCTAAAATAATGGAAAACAATTAACACCTTTTATGACTGACTGCTGTGCCAAGTCTCGGCCAAAATGGATTTTTCAACTTGAAACTAGTTAACTGTTTTGTGTATTAATTGGGTATCGAAGTCGGTCAATATACATATATCAGCTTATCTGCAGTAGAGCCCGTTAACCCCTTTTGCTACCCTTTTCTACTGGCAAATAGGAATCTCGCAAAAGGCAATTACCCTAATTTCCATAGAGTGCCAGTAAACGAGTCTCCCAGATCACCTTAACACCAATATGCAGCCGAAGATATATAATAAAGTGCAATCTCCTTTTATGACTTTTTGAGGTTATTGTGCTCAAGGACGCACTGCTTAGCTCCTAATTATAGGCCCATTGCGTACAACTCGACCAGCAAGGCTCTTATTTTTATTCGCCTGCCACAGGTGTGAACTGCCGTCTTGACAAGTTGGTAAGCGATATGTGGGCCTGGCCTTTCGCTTTTGACTTTGCAACCAACTGACTGACGCTGATGGACTACCGACCAACTCCCTGGGGCCTCTCCATCAATGCCTCAAACTGGGAAAAAAACTTTACTCATTGAAAACTTAGTAAAGTAGTAGTAGATTTAAATTTCCGCAGAGTAAACTCAGTTCGTCCTTTGTCGAATATTAACTTTAAATATTACTTACTTTCTATGTTCACGAACGTTTTATAAATACCATATACTATTATCACATCATCTTATGATATATTTTTTTACAACTTTTTACTTTATTACTTTCGATTTGGATTCGACGCTTGAACGCGAAATTAAAAACAGAAATATATTGGTACAGTATGGTCATTTCGCTTGTAGAATAATTGTATTTATTAGCCTCGTGGTTGAACAAATATATTGCAATATATTAACCCCAATTGTATTTTTGTTAGTGCATGACGTGCCAGACAAGCACACGCCCAAAAAAATAATTCATCACGCTGCGAAGTCACATATCAAATTTTTTGGGGGATGACTACCACTGCGTTCCATTCCAAGACAGCTGGCACTGAAAATTCCCCTTTGGGCCCAGCCAAGTTGAATGCACCGCATAGGAATCGCCGGTCAATCAGTCACTCGGGTTAAAGGTGTCGAAGTGCCCGCCAGCTGCCTTCTGCCCCTTCCCCTCCAGAAATTCACGAACTTATGTGCAATCAATTAAGTATAGGTAATAGGTGTGTGCCTCCGTTCGTCTTATGTTTTTCTATATGTTCCTTGCACTCGCGCGCTGTTTCATTACTTCAATTAAAGTGCTTCGCCAAATGACTGGCTTCAGGTCTTTGCAAAAAGTGACCCCAAGCTATTTACAGAGTTAAGTAAATTATACAGTACGGTCATCTACTTAGCTATTAAAGTAAGCGTATGGCTTAAAGCCGCAAGCAGTATTACAACTGATATTTGTTTCTGAAACTAATTTGTAAATGAAACCAAAGTCATTATTGTAAACTTCCTTAAACCAGGGTCCATTCTCTTCATGAAAACGTCTCATTTTATGGCAAATCCCTTAGCCTGTCCCAAAACGTTTGCATTGTATTTCATATTTTGCTCACATATTGGCTGGATTCATGAGCTGGCTTCACCCATTTACCAGCCACTCAAGGTTGGCTCGCTGTCTTCTACCCCGGTAAGTATTTTGCATAGCAAAATAATAGGAAAACGAAAATCCATTCGCAGCTATGAAGTCAGTGTCGGCCACTGTCTGTCCCACAGTCGCACCCTTGCTCAGATCCCAGAAATAGCGTGATTCAGCTACAGATATGGCGCCTATACTCGAAATTCACTCGCTTTGAGCTCCTTCAAGTGGGAGTCTGAAATGTGCATTATTTGTTGAACTTATTTTCTTAAGCGTTCGCATTTTTGTCCGCAGATACAGCGCTTGCCAGGTGAACAAAGTGACAGCTTTTAAGGAAATGAAAAGTTTCAATGGTTTCATTATGGCAATAAATTTGAATTCTTTGAGTTCTGTGAACATTTTTAGAACTTAAGCTGACTATGTGCTATGTGTTGCCCAGTTTAATTAGTCGTAATAAGCATACATTTAGAAGGCCCTTGACTGTGACAAATGTTTTCCATTCGCTGACAGCCAGCAATTAGGCAGTCCACTCATCGATCACCGTCCAGAGTCAGTTATTTCTGGAAGTGGCCTTAGTTGTCTGAACGGGAGTGTCGCCCCTCACTCATTGCCAAAGGCAAGGCGTCTTTGAAATTCGCCTGGTGACTTCTAGTCTGCGATTATTCTGTAATTTCCTTTACTTTTGCTATATTTCTTATCCGCAGTGAGTGTGCACTTCTCTGTGCCAGACTGAAAAAAGGAAATCTTTAATGAAAATTGCCTTTAAATCAATAACGACAATCATATAGGAAAGGAGATAAACCGCTTTGAAACTTTGAAACTTGAAACTACTTTAAAAAGTAATAAAAAAATATTTTTAAGATGATAGAATTTGTTTCTGTTGCACATTTCGTTCATTGTAAATTAAACTAAAACATGAAAAATATTTGAGTGTATTCTTTGACAATTTTAAAATATTTCAGGCTTCATTAATAACTAAGCTAAATAATATATATAAGAATATGTGGTCTAGAGTACAAGCCACTGCTATTTAAGCTCAATTTGTTTTACACTTAATTTGCTTCGGCTTTAGCAAAGAGAAAATTTCAGGGACAGCCGGGACAGGAAATAGAAAAACATTCAAGACACTTTGTCTGCACACATTTCGATCGGGTGAAAGTAGAAAGACAGGAGTGGTGTGGAATGGATTTAATAATGCGAATCTGAACCATAACCAGAGATTGGCCACTGCCAGCAGTTGCAGCAGGAAAGAGCCACGGCAACAGACAACTGCAGTCAGTGCCAAGGAAAACAGAAAACCACGTCTGGCGTACGCGACGTATGAGTAATATAAATTACAATGCAACAGGGAAAGGCGATGCGAAAAACTCAAAACCCAGGACAAAGACAAAGTTTTCATTACGCAGCAGTAGACAAAAATAATGTGTGTCGGATGCTGGAAAACACCATATTATCCGCTCACCCAAATGAGTCATCTTCATCACGAAGAACCGTACAAAAAACAAGGACAATAAACTCCGGAAGGTTAATTGGTAGTTGGAACTGGTCAAACAAACGGGCAAACAACTGACGACCCAATTCAATGCGTTATCAATTAATTCGGGCAGATTAATTAGTTTATGCGAAACTATATGGCATTTCATCCAGGTGCCGCACCCCACTCGGAGTCTCCATTTCACCTGGTCAGTGGCCACGAATATCAGGTACACAGGCGCAGCTAATGGCCGCGTCGGGATCATAGTCGCCGCCCATCAATTGTTGACAGTGCTGTCATTAGCGATTCTTGTACACTGTGAGAACTTATTTAAACTTAGTTATTATACATAGATTTAAAAGAGAAACCCCACATAAAAATAAATGGCAACTACAACACATTTGACTTAAGAATGTGCTCTATAGTTTGTACTATCTAATGATTTATATTTATTACATTGGAACAAATATATTAGATCGCTATATATGTAACTGTAATTGGTATTTGTTAAAAAAGTGAAAACTATTCACCTTTCTATATTCATTTTATTTTACAATACGCTCCACCTACTTAGTAATTTTCTGTTGGGTAAACACTTCCAACGAGTCCAGTCACCCTAAAAATTCTCTATGGACTATCCAGTTACTCCCTAATTTAAAGGCCACGTTTTATCCACTTTTTTATGCGCCATTCACTGGCCTTTTAATTTACCACCTAGTAGATAACTTAATAGTCTTAGTCCTTTCCTGTTCCATGCCTTTTTCTCCTGCCCTTTTAACTTTTTTTTTTCATACGGCTTCTGACTTTAGGTCGCGTTTTGCGGGTGATGGTGGGTGTTTTTTAATCACCAGCTTAACCCCGCTTACCTGTCACAGGTTTAATGGTCCTAGAGCTCTGATCTCCGGGGATTAGAAGGGGTCAAGTTGAGCTGCAGTTGAGAACTGATTGAAGCAATTTGGCGATATAAGATTGTTTAAAGGTGATTCGGTCTGGTTAACCTTATTTCACTCAATAGTTTCATATAAATTTTTAATTTAACACGAAAGGAAACATGTTTACTGACGAAATCCAATCTTTTCGTCTGCTATTGATAGATCATTATTAATATATTTATTTTTCAGATTGGTTGTAAAAAATTATATCTTGTTGGTCGATATTTTAAATAAAAATTTTTATAGCTTGCTAGTACTAACATTTAAAGCGATTCAACAAGCACTAATGTGAACAGTTTGTTTTTGTGGAGGAAAGCATTTGGTACTTAATCTTGGACGGAACCCTTGATTCCCAAGCTGAAATGGCGCCATCATTTGGCCAGAATCAGGGAATAAGGGATGGCATAATCCGCGCATTTTTCATTAGATACGCTGACAGCGTTAATATATTTTTGTGGGTTGGTCCTTGCCTCAAAAGACCCACGTTGGGCGCCAAGGACACGCATTTAAAATGTCATTATAAATGCCCGCACGTTGGAGTAGCACGTATCCAACTCAAACCCCCTCGTTTACGTATTTTATCAGCATTTTTCGCATGCCTGAGCGTAAACAATTGTAGTTTTATTATTTATAATGTGTACAATGACATAGGTCCTTTAAACCAAGGAGCGTTTTCTCACCACCGTTTGGATTTTCATTGTGGGAATAACTAGATCCGACCCCCAATTTTTGTTTGGTTACCTCTCAAAGGCTAGACCGTAATTATGACAGGCATTTAGTGGAGGTACCATCGCTTGCTTTGTGGGCATCCAATTAGCAGCTTTTTTATTCAGTTATTCCAGCTGTTTACATTTACCTCCAGAATGTGGTGCGAGACTCGATTTGGTGCGGAGTAATCACTTTAGCTTAGTGTAGGACCCTTCTTAGTATATTTGGGAAACTTCCTGGAACGGAAAATGAATGCTTGTTCCGTATAATAGTCATTACATTTTTATGTGCCAGAGTTTGAAAAAGAACAAATCCCCGAACATAAAAAATATATATGTACATATGTATACTGTATATAAAAGTCGAAAAATAATATTTCCCCATTACGAAATGTAAACCAACTCTAAAAGCAATTTAGTCGGTCAACTTCACAAATTGCCCCGCAAATAAACCAGTTAAAGTTCAATGCATTTAATTGCTATTTATTTAACAAGATACGCCAACCGATTTACACCATAACATTACACGAGTTTTTCGTTTCGGTTTCCCCCAATGTTTACTACAAAAATTGTGGCATAAAATTTGGGGCATGAAGTTCTCGGGCAAAGGGCGAGGAAAATTTGTATCCAATTATGCCTGGGGTTGTATTTTTTCCGGCTAACAAAAACGTTATCGTTATCACAAAATCAATACGCAACCCGATGACGCCGACACTTCAATTGGGATGACAACAAAGAAATGGTAAGGGCGGTGTTGCCTTCGTCATTTTGATAACCCACATGCTAATAACTAATATCTGCATTATATTTATTTATCGGTTGTATTGGACTTTGACTCGTATGCAAACACACGGACACAACAATCGTTGGTCATTAGGATGGAGCTCTTATCAAATTACGCATACGCCTAGTTCAATTTGGTCGACAGGGGGAGTTGGGAATTATTGCCAGATCTATTAGGGTCAACCCAAGCTTATTAAACGAAATCATTTGATTGGATTTAATAACGACTGCCAGCGTGTGTCCCTCCGTTGATGAAAAAGATGTACAAATAAAGCCAGAATCTGAAACCAACCCTCGGAAATATATTTCATTGAGTGTGGCACAGTGGTTAAAATCTGTTTTTAGTCGGAATAAATAAGATTTCCTTTAAGTAATATATTTGAATTTCCACCTAAATTTCCTAGCTTTGCTAGTCAATGAATTGAATATTAAGCCACAAATGGAATTGGAAACCCACTTAAACTGAGTTGGCCAATTGTGGTCAACCACTTGTGGCAGCACACCAAACAATGACCACCACCCTATTTAAAATCCCTTATGACGCCACCGTAATATCTTGATTTTTCCACCCTCTTGCTCCTTTTCAGCCGTCGATGTTTACTTTCCCAGCACGTCGGTGAAATTCAATCTGCCCATCAATGAGGAATCGGAGAGCATATTCTCCAAGATCCCGCTAGCTCAGTTCCAAGTGCTGCGGATGGAGAACAACCGGTTGGCCAGTGATTACTTGTATAGCCTGGAGCAGAATCCACTGCTCCGAATAAACAGTTCCTCCGGCGAGATATATATGCGCACCGACTACCGCTCACCAAACTCAAGTGCCACGTTCTTGGTGACCGCATTTCCCAGGGATCAACCGGATCAAGAGCTGCTGAATGTTTCGCATCTTTCCTTTGAGGTGACACCTCAGCCCCTGGAGGAGTACTGTTCGGAACTGGAGCACATTTGCTTCTGGAGCAGTGCTCAGTACACTATAGCCGAGTCGCAAGGCCAATATCGGCGCAAGGATTTCTTTGAACCCGTACTTATCGGCGCCCTTAATTCCCGGGCTGCGAAGTACCTGTGTCCTCACGTATCCCTGGAATACTCCCTCAACGCTGGTAGTTCCCATTTCGTTTTGAAACAAAATCGACTCTACACCCGACAACCCTTGGATCACGATGAGCTCAATGGCCTGAATGCCAAGACAGGGCAGCTGCAGGCCAGGATTACCTGCACGATTAAATTGTCCAGCAGGGATCAGAGAAAATTCTCGCGCATCTTGGATATCAAGTTACTGGATCGCAATGACAATGGACCCAAGTTGCAGGAGAGTAGCTCTAAGTTTGATTTCTATCTGGAGCAGCCCTACTTTCAAGCGGTGAGTTTTAAAGTTGCAGAGGTTAGCGGACTTAAGAGGAGGGGGACTACGAAAGGAGAGGAGGATATCAGGGGTAGGGGCATATAAAGCAGACCCACGCCAGGCAGACTGTTCGTCTGCCGGCTGTCTGGCCGGTAACTGGGTGCGGGCTTATAGAATTCGCCCATGATGAACGCCTCCTAGACACGCAATCAACTCGGATGCACTCTGAAAAACACTTTGCGTACCTAAGAGAATTTTTGAGGTTCTTCGATTGCCTTAATAAAGGTTTGTCAATACACGTAATTTCATTTCTTGTAACAAACGTTCAGACACATGTGTAGATTATTACAATTCTTCAAACATTTTTAAAGTTTCCGCAACATTTTTTTTTCATATTGTATTTTTTTTGGTGTATAGACCCAAGCCCCCTTACCCTGCCATTATATCGCCATTACTACGACCGGATCCAAATGTCCTTTTTGGGGTAGATGGACAAAGTTGGCCACTTCCGCGATTTCTTCCTCTAACGTCCCCTCTTATCCAAATCACATGTTGCCATTGAAACGCGTAACGCTTATAAGCTTTTATGATTGGAGCATGACACACAAAAAAGAAAGGCGAAGGCAACGGAATGGAAACGGGAACAACAAGTGACTTCAACGCGTATTGACGTCGCGGTCGGGTCCCTTAAAGTTGCCACAAAAGGAAATAATGTTGTCGTGTTGAAAACAAGCCAAGCCTATCCCTAAGGATCCGCGAACTATGTCAGTTCAGGTGCAGATAGTGCGATCTGCTCACTCCAACTAGAGTAATTGGTTCTGTACTAAAGTCCTGCCATTACAAATTACTCCAGGTGGCTCTGCATTAAAATAATGTACATACAATAATGTACATTTTATTTTATTTCAAGGAAATTGCTGCCGACATGTCCCATAATAAAGTGAACAACGTTTGGTGTGATGAGGTGTGGCTGAGGTGCAACTGGACACATGGGTGGGACAAAATGAAAACCAGTTAAATTAAGAATATGCATATACCGAGTACAGATATACAAAATATCTGAACTTCAGTAAGCTAGACAATAAATATATTTGGGGTATGTTTCGTAAAATCAACAGAGAACGCTTTTGTCAACTTCCTCGACTTTCCGATACTCGCCACTCGCCACTAAATTTGTTTGGACTATCGATGACGGTCATGAAAACAAGCAATATTAAAAAAACAAAAACTTTTTTCAAAATTCTTGGCATGACATCAACTCAACCGTTTAGGGAGGTTTGCCGGCGTGGCAATCTTCTTAACCAGATGTCCTTGCCACTGGGATGCATTAAATGGGTTTTTAGCCTAGGAATGGGGTGAGTCAAGCACTTCGCAGGGAAATGTCAGGTCCCAGAGGATCTAAAACCCCAGCCTGACCTTGTGCACGAATTAAAATGCTAATCACCAAGAGGGCATCCTTGGAGGGCAGTGCAGCAATTTGCCAGGGGGTGCCAAGTGGAATTTAATTATCGTTGGTCAGTAAATGCTAATGAAACTAGTTGCTAATATGATGCCCCTCGTTTTTTTTTTTTTTTTGTATCCCATAGGACGAGGAGGCGGGAAAGAAAGTAATCTACGTGGACAAGGATACATTGGAGGCAAATGCTCACCTTGTCTACGCCGTCCACAATGACTCCCATGGTCTGTTTCGGCCCGACTGCCACGCCTACGAGGCGGATCACACGGGCAGACCACATACCATCGTCAGTTGTCGTGAGTATGGGTATTAAGTTATCGCAATCCCAATCTGTAATGGTTGTAAAAACTGCATTATTGACATTCCTTCTCTTGCAATAGAACTGCGATTCTCCCGAAACGGTGTCTTCCGGGAAACCCCCTATTGTGTGTCCTTGGAGGCTCGGGATCTGACCATTGAAAGCCGTGTCGATGCCATGTCAGCGACAGCCAATGTTTGCTATCATATTAATTTGAGTAATCTTCACGAATCTGAGCAAGAGTTACCGCAAGCTCTCCCCCTACGGGCACGTCAACATCGAATATTCGAGAGCGAAGAATTCAATGGAGATTCTGCGGGCCGATCTCTAATCCCTCCGACCGTAGATTACGAGAAGGATGTTTCCGTATACAGAGCGGCTGCTTCTAATTTTCGAGTTGTCCAGCCTGACAGTTTTCTGGACTTGATGCGGTTACGATCCATTCGATTTGATATTGTGGAGGATAAGCTTGGAGCTTTTGGTATTACCCCAACATCGGGTATTGTCTTTGTGAAGAACCCACAGGCTTTGGAGGAGGCGCCGGAAACCATATACTTCCTGAATGTCACCTGGATCGATCAGCAAAGACTGTCGCACGTGAGAGTGATCAATGTGCACTTGGTTCAAGGTAGACCCGAGAATACTAGTTGCGAACTGAAGGTCAAGTCCCGATCACAGACCTGTGCCCAGATTAAATACCAATCGCAATGCGTTCGATATTGCGGCTTGGCCACAGGTGGTGGATCTTGCCAGTGGAGGGGGTCCAACTCAGCCATGTTCGGCACTAGATATGGTTCCTGTGTGCCCGAATCTCGTTACTGTCCAGATCATGTTTGTGATCCCCTAGAGGAACTGAATCCCATGGCCTGTCCGCAGGATTGCACGCCAGCTGGAAGAATTGTGGGTCCCCATTCGAGTAATGAGAATAAGAGGGGGATCTACAGTGCCTCGGGTACCTGCATTTGCGAGGATAATGGCAAGTGCTCGTGCGCTCCGTTAGATGAGGAACCCAAGATGAAGAAACTGCGAAAACGAAAGAACGAAACAGAAGCGGAACCTCTGCTGGGCGTACGAAGAGGCACTCCTCCGAATCATCCACTTCAGGATCGCATGCTCCTGGGTGTCCTAAATGTGGCCGGTTTCGAATGCGATCGCTCCTGCATGTTCTTCGTGATCACGTGCCCACTACTGATCGTTCTCCTGCTTCTCTGTTTGCTGATTGCGCAGAGGAAGATGCTCCAACGGCGCTTGGGCAAGCAATCAATGACCACGTCGTCGAAACAAGCTCTTCCGGAATCAGGAGGCGGAGATTTTGCCTTGATGCCGCTGCAGAGTGGCTTCAGGTTCGAAAGTGGCGATGCCAAGTGGGAGTTTCCCAGGGAAAAACTGCAACTAGACACGGTTTTGGGGGAGGGTGAATTTGGACAGGTACTAAAGGGCTTTGCCACCGAGATCGCTGGCTTGCCGGGAATAACCACGGTGGCCGTAAAGATGCTCAAGAAGGGCGCCAATTCAGTGGAATACATGGCCCTGCTTTCGGAGTTTCAGCTCCTCCAGGAGGTCTCTCACCCGAATGTGATCAAGCTGCTAGGCGCCTGCACCTCCTCCGAAGCGCCTCTCCTGATCATCGAGTATGCCCGGTATGGTTCTCTGAGGAGCTATCTTCGACTCAGCCGGAAGATCGAGTGTGCCGGCGTAGATTTCGCAGATGGACTGGAGCCTGTTAATGTTAAGATGGTACTTACCTTTGCTTGGCAGATTTGCAAGGGTATGGCTTACCTTTCTGAGTTAAAGGTGGGTAAAAGAAATTATTTTTGTAACCATAATATTGACGCCCTTTATCCTCCAGTTGGTTCATCGTGATTTGGCTGCTAGAAATGTGCTCCTTGCGGATGGCAAGATATGCAAAATATCAGATTTCGGACTGACTCGAGATGTTTACGAGGACGATGCCTATTTAAAGAGATCCCGAGATCGTGTGCCCGTCAAGGTAAGACTGCTAAATTAACCCTCTTTAAAATTAATATTAACGGAAATCGCTTTTAAAGTGGATGGCTCCGGAATCTTTAGCGGATCACGTGTATACCAGCAAATCGGATGTGTGGTCCTTTGGCGTACTCTGCTGGGAACTAATCACTCTGGGAGCCTCTCCGTACCCTGGCATTGCTCCTCAGAACCTGTGGTCCTTGCTGAAGACGGGCTACCGGATGGACAGACCAGAAAATTGTTCGGAGGCTGTCTACTCTATAGTTCGAACCTGCTGGGCAGATGAGCCAAATGGAAGACCCTCCTTCAAGTTTCTAGCTTCGGAGTTTGAGAAGCTATTGGGTAACAATGCTAAGTACATAGATCTTGAAACGAATGCCGTTTCGAATCCCCTTTATTGTGAGGATGATTCCGCCTTGATAACCACGGAATTGGCCGAACCAAAATCGTTGCAGCATCTTTGGTCACCTCCAAAAATAGCCTACGACATCCATGACCAGGGCACCAGCTACGATCAGTCAGAGGAGGAGATGCCAGTGACTTCGACAGCTCCGCCGGGTTACGACTTACCACGACCTTTGCTTGATGCTACCGCCAAAGGGCAGGTATTGCGATACGAAAACGATTTGCGATTCCCCTTAAATATTCGGAAATCCAGTTGTACTCCAAGCTACAGCAACATGACCAGTGGACCTCCAGCGAACACCTCACTGCCACATTATTCTGTCCCCGTGAAGAGGGGTAGATCCTACCTGGATATGACCAACAAGAGTCTCATCCCTGACAATCTGGACAGCAGGGAGTTTGAAAAGCATGTGTCCAAGACCATCTCATTCCGTTTCTCTAGTTTGCTAAATCTGAGTGAAACGACGGAGGTGATTTCAGGACAGCAAGCTGAGGATGCAGTCTAGAGATAGTTTTTCCCAGAGTTCTAATTTCACGCCTGTTTTTCAGTTCAAACTGTTTGTTGATTAGTCTTAATTTTACATATAATCAAGTAGCTTTACGTTGACGCCAAATATGGATTTTTAGATAAACGATTTCGATTTCGAATACTCTCAAGCATTTATACACTATTTTAATTAGCCAAAGACAGACTTAGTTTATTTATTATTGCTTCTAAACTTTTGCTTCAAAAAGCTATATTTTTAAAAGATAAAGAAAGAAAGATAGCATTTTTAAAGGAATATTTGTGCTTCAAAGGGCTTAAGATTCTTTCTTCCCGCCAAGGTGTTTTCTGTTTTTGTATATTTATTTAAATTAAAACTTTTGCGAAAACTTAATTTAAGATTGTAAAATTTTGCTAAAGTAAGCTTGTTTTATAATGTCCAAATAATGTAATAGCAGTCATAATATAAGTTTCAATTTATTCACGCAATAAGCTAAACAATCATAGATAACCTGCATTATTATATCTGGTACATCTTAAACAATCTTGCAGGCAGTCTAGATATTTAGGTATTCGAACCAATGTACTTATTTAACGAGGACTAATCTTTTTTATGAGCCAAAAAGCGACTAACAAGAGGACTGTAAATACTTGCATCTACTGCATATGTTTAAATTAACTTTTAAAAATAAATTGAAATAATATAAAACAAAATAAACCAAATATAACAGATAGCGAAAAATTCCGGCATCACTCTTCATCGGGTACCAGCAAGTTGAGATTAGCACTGCCGGCTAGGCTGCCCACAAATGTTTCCTCGTCTCCTCTCACTGATAGAGTTTCCCTACCAGTCAGCATATTTTTCTCCCGTATCATGGCCGTCCTTTGCCATCGCGACCCCTTGCAATTCTTACAGCTCTGTTTGGGCAACTTGAATACGGTGGTTGTTCGATTTCCGCAGTCTTTGCACTGAAAGAATCGCTTTTCAGCATCGACCACCTTTAAGGGGTGCTTCTGCTCCTTGCAGCGATCGGAGGCGGAGAAGGCTGTGTACTTGCACACCTGGCAGATGACGGCCTTGCATGGCATCTTGTAAGTGGCCAGCATCTTCTCTTCCATCGCTTCCTTGCGTTCAAGCTTGTTAAAGTACTCTTCCTGCGCTTCGCGCTCTCGCATCTCTACGAGATTCGTATGCGATGAGGTGGCTGCCATTATTTTCTCGATTCTTGATTTGCGCATTAACTCTCGATCGTCCTCTTCAATTTTTTGTCGCTTGGCGCTGCTAGAGAACTTCTCGTTAAGTTCATCGATGGCTCTTCTCTTTCCACTTTCACTACCTCGTGTGGAGTTGGGGTTGATCTTCTCCAGTGGCTTCTTCTTCAGCAGGGCGGCTGCTTTCAGCTTGGCATTTTGTGCCTGGCGAGATCCTACATTGATCTCAAAGGAAAAGTTCTCGCTACCGGAAAGCTTGGGCGTTAAACTGGCATCGAAAGAGAATCCGCGATTTTTGAATTTATCTGGAACAGGTGTAGTGGGCATGCTGACAGCGAGCGTGCCTGCTTCAGATTCTTTCTTGTTATCACTTCCCTCCGCCTGCTTTTTCTTTTCAAAGCGCTCATTTTCCTCTTTAAGCAGACGCAACCGCTCTAGATCTTGGACTCTCTGTTTCCTAGACGCCTCCACACCACCAGCCAAACGGGAAACAGGACCCCCACGTTCTGCATATGGAATTTTAGTAGGTTCGGCTGTTTTGGGCTTTGAGGTGTGGTTAGCGGTATGGGCGAAAGGGGAAACATCATAGCCAGCCAGCATACTCAGACGATCACGTTCCTTGGTGATTAACTTGGCACTTTTTCTTGCGGGAACTGCAGTAAATGTTTGGCCGCCGTAAAATATCTCGTTCTTGCCTAAACATAAAGAAAAAACAAAGTTATCTTGAGTTTCCTTCAAACTCAAAGTTTACTTACCCAAAACCTTGTTTCTTAGCTCATTGATACCACGACCTGCGGTCGCGGATTGCAGTTCAGAACGTCGGGACATCTTGCCATATTCCTGCTTCACATGAAAAATGCAATAATCACAGTCGGTTAGGTTAACCACCGAAGTGCACTTGTCCCCATTTTTTTTGGTGGCCCGACATGTGCCCAAATCCTTGGACTGACCCAGGATCATGACTTTTTGGGAGCTATCGATGGATAGGCAGGCCACATCTGAACTTCCCGCTCTCCTCTCGAAAATAGTTGGATTCAAGACAGCCAAGCACAGACCCTCAGCTGTTTTCCACAGGGATTTGTGGGCCTCTTTAAAAAGGAAAAGAGAGATCGTTTTAACCTCTCCCCGTAGATCGGATAGTTTCCATGTGGAGTAGGGATCACCCTTCTTGGTGTTCTTTACTGGATTTTTGGAAACCAGCGCGCCAGCAATGACCCAATCTTTGGCCAAATCGCCTCGCTCGATGTGATACGCAACGCCTGAGAAAGGCACAGGTTTCCTGCCCGTCATGCGCTCCTGCAGCAGTGAGCTGGAGACTAGCGGATTGATTATGCGCAGTCCAAAGACTGGATCCGTAAAAACGGCAGATACGGGAGAACTTGACTGGGATTTGGATGCCACGGCGGCAGCGACTGGCGGAGGGCGTTGAAACGTGCTGCTCACCGCCGATTGACGTTTAATGGGATTATGCGGATTTTTCAGGGGTTGCGGGGTGGATGTAACGACGTAGGTAGCCTTCTTAAGCTCTTCATCCACTTCCCTCGCCACCTTGGACTCGTAGGCGTCCTCCTGCTGGTGCTTCAGTCTCTTGTTTATATCATTGCCGTACTCATTGTACTTGCGTTCCAGGAAGTTCTTTACCTCCTCGTCGTCGGACGAGTCCAGCTCTGGTTCCTTACTGATAGCAGCATTCTCCTGCTTATCGGGTTTCACGATCTTTTCGAAGGTGAAGGCAAAACTGCTGTCTTCTCGTAGTTTTGGCACCGAGTTCCCCAAAATGGGTGCGGCGGGTTTTGTTTTTACTGACTCTGCAGATTTTGAATTTTCGTTTTCTGCTGCACCCAGTAGTTTTTCCAGCGCCAGTATTTCCTCCTCATCGTCGATACTAATATCTGTTCCAGATTTCTGTGCAGGACCCATTTCATTTGGATAGATTTGGATTTTTGCGTGATCTCGTATGTTTTTTTCTTAGTTTTCTAAATGGGCGCAATAACAAATCACTTTTGGCGGGCTTAGTGTGACCGTTTAATTTATATGGTTCTACTGAAAGTGCTCGTTTGTCAACACTGTCTACACACAGATTATAAATTTAATTATAATTAATTTATTTAATAAAATACTTAAATATTCCTAATAAGGAACAATTGGGTGTCTTAGTAAGTAATGTAATATTATTAAGGAATTTGCATTGTTTTCGAAATATGGATACAAATACATTGTTTGGAAAATATTACAATTTATTTATTTGCTAAATATTAATACCAAAAACGCTCAGAACCGGTATTTTTCTTCTGCACGTGCTGGATTTTTCCCAAATCCTAATTATGGTCATCCGCTCGTCAATAAGTCATCTTTCCGCTTTAATTCGCGAAAAAACTGCAGAAAAGCCAAAAGGAAAGTACCTAGAAACGGCCGTATAACGCAGCCGTGAAAATCGAAGGGATTTCATCGTCAGCGGTGTCGAGCAGGCGTGGATACGCGGAAAAGAAGCTGAGCAGCCGAAGAAATTTGGCTGAGTGTTTGCGTGAGGGTGGAAAACGGGGGACCGCAAACAACGGATCGCGAATTTCGTCTTAAGACAAAGTTTTTCGCTGCCTGTCACGGTATTCCACGGCCTTGCCCACGGACTTCCCGGTTCTGGAAAACCGCAGCCAGGCTAAAACGACGAGAAGGTAAGAGTCGCAATATGGCGAAAAAGATCCCCGATCCCAGCCAAATCGCCATGCGGCGCTGCTCAACCCACAATACCGCACCCCGCCCGTTGAATTCGTAAATTGGCTTCAACAGCATTTGCCTTTGCTTTTGTTACGATTTTTTGCTCTCCCCATTTGCGATTTTTTAAATGTTTTGCAAATATATTCCGTGGCCATTTTGTGGTTATAAGCGCCGCTTGTTGGCGGGTCCACGTGTGTAAGTGTGCGTGCCTGCTGCATTTGTATTAAATTACAACCACGCGGCCGCCCTCTTTGGATTTTGTTGCTGTGGTTTGTGCCGTTTCTGATAACCTCTTGCGTGTTGTTATCAAAAATGAGAGAGAGCCAAAGGAGGAGCACGGCTTACATCACAGACATCGCATTGCTTCAGTGACCTAATGCACTCCTAACCTTCGGAGAGGTTTTTCATATTGCTGCTGTTGCTGCGTTTCTACATACTTCACGAGAAAATAAATGGAAATCAAGAAAACTTGCTACCGTTGATTTGTCTCCTGAATTGTTGTTGTTTATTTTTGTTTGTCATTTTCCTTGTGCACTTTTCAGCTCTGTTTTCGTTTACCTGCCATTTCTCTCCGCCCATCTTTCGCTCTCTCTCGCTTCCGCTGCCACTCTCTTCTTAGTATTTTCGCCTGTCATCTGGCGGTCAGTAGCCGGCGCCCTCTCCCCTGCCCACATCACTTTACGTTCCGTTTCCTCCTTGTCGTCATACATCGAAATTCGTATTTTAAAATATATGTATGTATGAACTAATTCGCCGATTACTTCGGCAATTGGAAAAGCATCCTGGTCCTGCTGTTTTTGTTGATTCTTTCATGGGAAAAATGCGTATATAAAATTAAATGTAAATTAGAAAAATAAATATGAATAGTTCAAATATAACTTTTAGGATTAAGTTCGTAAATGGTTGAATTTAGAATTTAAATAAGCAATGAAACACACTTCTATTTTAGTATGTAGAAGTATATAGCATTGACAGATACTCCTGGCACAAAAATTCGTTTTTCATGTTGTTAATCCAAATTCAGTCTGTTTATCAAAATTATACAAAAATTATATCTATATAATATTATTTAAAAAACCAGACTATGATCATTTGGAGCACTTTTTTCTATGGTATCTATGATTTTATGCTGACTGTAAATACACTGTCTTTAATTTCTAACCACGGTTAAATAAACACGTATTATTTAGATAGAGAGTCATAGGCTTATTCACATACGCAAATGTTATATATCTGGACAAAATAATAATACCCACAGAAAGCAATCGTCGCCATGCACAGCGAATCATTTTTGGTAGTCGTCTCTCGGTCTTGTTTTTCTTCGCTTGTAAATTTCCTTCCACATTGCACAAATCATCTTTCTGTGACAAGAAAATCTTTGCCAATGTTTATTGTCTACCGTAGAGCGTCCTGGCCAGCTGCATGTTGAATGTTTCTGCGAGTGCTCAACAAGATATTGCCGGTATGTGAGCCCTCTGTACCTGCCCGAATCTCAATCTCCGCAATTGCCCCAATCCGAAACCTATTTTCCCCACCTCCTAGCCAGTTTTAGCCTTGTTTCTGTAGCGTCGATTGCAGCCACAATTGGAGTATAAATAAGCAGCAGAAGCGCGCTTACCAGCCATTCGAGATTCGGTGTTTGTTTCTGCGATTGCTTGACTGATACTCAAATTTTTGCTCTTTGCAGTGCTGCAACGATAAAGAAATGAACTCAAACATATTTCTGGGCACAGCTGAGAATGGCCTGCGGCACGATAAGATTGTTATACTTGATGCGGGAGCACAGTACGGCAAGGTGAGCTTAAAACCAAGAGTAATTTAAATCTCTTACTAAAATGGTCCTGGTTTCTCCGCAGGTTATCGACCGTAAGGTACGCGAACTATTCGTTGAGTCGGATATCCTTCCTCTGGACACGCCAGCTGCCACGATACGCGACAATGGCTATCGGGGCATTATCATCTCCGGCGGACCCAACTCAGTCTACGCTGAGGATGCGCCCAGCTATGATCCCGATCTATTCAAGCTAAAGATACCTATGTTGGGCATCTGCTACGGCATGCAGCTAATCAACAAAGAGTTCGGGGGCACAGTGCTCAAGAAGGATGTTCGAGAGGATGGCCAACAAAATATCCAGATCGAGACCTCGTGCCCGCTCTTTAGGTGAGCCAGGAAATATTGATTCCTAAAACAAGCAGCAACAAGAAAGTGTTTAGGCTTAAATGCGTTTACCTAAGCGCTGATACAATGCTGCTAGATCAATTTTAAAGCCAAGAACAATTTAGTTTAGAGCAGTTTATAAACTAATCTACACATGGCTTTACATATTATTATCTATCATTACCATTAATTATTCGAATAGAGTAATAATTAAATATTAACATTAATTAAATAACATAACATTTTCGTTTCCCACAGTCGCCTCAGTCGCACACAGTCCGTGCTGTTAACCCACGGCGATAGCGTTGAGAGAGTGGGCGAGAATCTGAAGATTGGTGGCTGGTCCACAAACCGCATTGTGACAGCCATTTACAATGAGGTACTCCGCATCTACGGCGTACAGTTCCATCCTGAGGTGGACCTCACTATCAATGGCAAACAGATGCTATCGAACTTCCTGTACGAAATCTGCGAACTGACACCTAACTTTACCATGGGTAGTAGAAAGGAGGAGTGCATACGCTATATTCGCGAGAAAGTGGGCAACAATAAGGTGTTGGTGAGTTTGGGAAATTAAATTTTGAATCAAGACATGAATATCTTAATGCAATCAACATTTTCCAGCTGCTGGTCAGCGGCGGCGTGGATTCGAGTGTCTGTGCAGCTTTGCTCCGCCGTGCTTTGTACCCTGATCAGATAATTGCAGTGCATGTAGATAATGGTATGACAGCAGACAAGATTAGCGAAATTTATTCATTTCTTTTTTTTTTACGACGATATTATTACCTAATATATTATACTTTACTCCTAGGTTTCATGCGCAAGAAGGAAAGTGAAAAGGTGGAGCGTTCACTGCGCGATATTGGCATTGATTTAATAGTCCGAAAAGAAGGCTATACGTTCCTTAAAGGCACCACGCAGGTCAAGAGGCCCGGACAGTACTCCGTGGTGGAAACTCCTATGTTATGTCAGACCTACAATCCTGAGGAAAAACGCAAGATAATTGGTGATATATTCGTCAAGGTGACCAATGATGTAGTAGCCGAATTGAAACTAAAGCCCGAAGAAGTTATGTTGGCCCAGGGAACCCTCCGACCAGATCTGATCGAGTCCGCCTCTAGCATGGTGAGCACGAATGCAGAAACAATCAAAACGCACCACAATGACACGGATCTTATCAGGTAAAAAGCAAATGTCGAAATTCCTAGCCAAGTTTTACTGATTAGATTATTTTTTTGTAATTCATTTCTTCAGAGAGCTTCGTAACGCAGGACGTGTGGTTGAGCCTCTTTGCGACTTCCATAAGGATGAAGTGCGCGACCTTGGCAATGATCTTGGCCTGCCTCAAGAGCTTGTGGAGAGGCAACCCTTTCCGGGTCCTGGCCTGGCGATCCGCGTCCTCTGCGCCGAAGAGGCATACATGGAGAAGGACTACTCGGAGACTCAGGCATGTTAACAATAAATTGCAGTCAAAGTTATTTTAATAAATATACTATTTAATTGTAGGTTATTATCCGCGTGATTGTAGACTACAAGAATAAACTGCAGAAGAACCATGCTCTGATCAACCGCGTAACGGGGGCCACGAACGAAGCGGAACAGAAAGACCTTATGCGTATCTCAGCGAACTCGCAGATCCAGGCAACTTTGCTGCCCATACGCTCAGTGGGCGTGCAAGGTGATAAGCGGTCATATAGCTACGTAGTAGGCTTATCCACGAGCCAGGAGCCCAACTGGCAGGACCTTCTCTTCCTCGCCAAAATCATACCGCGCATACTGCACAACGTGAACAGGGTGTGCTATATCTTCGGCGAACCCGTACAGTATCTGGTGACGGACATTACGCACACCACACTGAATACTGTAGTTCTTTCGCAACTGAGGCAAGCGGATGCTATTGCCAATGAAGTAAGTGGATTTGCAACAACAATAAATAAAATGTATTATATCATAACCGTTTTAGATCATAATGCAAGCTGGACTATACCGGAAAATCTCGCAGATGCCTGTTGTTCTTATACCCGTGCACTTTGACCGCGATCCCATTAACCGCACACCCTCCTGCAGAAGGTCGGTAGTGCTGCGTCCGTTCATTACGAACGACTTTATGACTGGTGTGCCGGCTGAGCCCGGATCCGTGCAAATGCCTTTGCAAGTGAGTCAGTGTTCAATCTTTCTGAAAAATGTATGTTAAATCTTTTCCTGCTCACAGGTCTTAAATCAAATTGTACGCGATATATCCAAGCTGGATGGAATCTCGAGGGTGCTGTACGACTTGACAGCTAAGCCGCCGGGCACCACTGAGTGGGAATGATGCGTTCAAACAAAAATTTTTAACAGCCATTTCATAGAAATAGATGAGAGAAAAAAAATCAACCAACCAATAAGCGGCGGGCGCTCGATTATAGGACAATGGCCAATCAATGGACGGTCATGTGGGATAAAGATTCAGCGGCGGACGGATCGACCCTTGCCTTCGAGCACTTCGCAGCTGCTCCTGCCTTTTAGAGAGACACGTTAAACGAGCAATTCATGAGGCGCAAATACAGAACTGCAACTGCCGCTTCGAAATTTAAAAACAATTCAGGTTCATTATATCGATGTTGCACGTATGTGTAGTTACTGTGGAATTAAGCGAATCGAGATCTAAAACAGATGGTAAACTATTTGCCAATAACACTTATGTACATTTTCATGTTTTGTTCCTTTTGAGAAAAGGAATGTGCCCACAAACCACGTAACAAACAAAAACAATTAATTTACGCATTTTTAGTTATATACATAAAAAATATATATTATATACATAATAAATAAATGCAAAATCGCAAGTTCTGAAAATTGTATATTTGCTAGAAAGAAGTGTTTTCGTGGCAAAAGGCATAAACGATTCTAAGAATACAAAACAAAAATATTGTAAGCTAAAATTATGAATTGTTATATAAAACGTCTATATTTAAAAAATGGCAAAACCAGAAAAATAAATCGATTATGATACAAGAAATGTAATAAAGCAAAAATCGATTTAAATGTGTTTGCATTGCATTTTTTATTTTGGATATCTAACCAAGGCCTATGGTCCAGACTTTGTTTTTGTTAAGTAATAAGGACCGCCACTGGTAATTTTTTGCATTTTTTGAAAAGCGTCGCGGGAGAGAACCAACTTGCTATTTTGGAGATTTCTTAACTTATCAAGCGACGCCATCTTTTCTCTAATGGGTGTACGTTTACTTGGCTTTTCCTGAATGTGTCGCAGGTTTCTAGACGGATTCTTTTCGAGAGTAGGTATCGAGCGCTTAAGATGCATTGGCTGAGTAAAAAAAATAGAATAAAAACTAAAGTGATTTGTGCGTTAACTATAAACATACAATTTCTCGAGGGGGTTTTCCCCCTTCTCGGTCAAACATGTGATTTAGAAACAGCAGTTTATCTGAATAAAATAGTTTTGGCTGCGGCGATTCACCCGAAAACTTTGCACCCTGCTCTTGTATGCGCTCCATCTCAACTTTATAGCGAAGCTTGTGAATCATATGTTTCCAAAACCCAGATGGCGAGTCTGCTTTCATTTCATCGGCGATCGCATCCCAGATTCGGTCTTTGAGCTCGAAATTGAAGAAATCTTTGTTGCGCTGATTCCACAAGCATTTGTGATCTTCATACAAGGCGATTAACTTTAATTTAGCCTTGGCTGTCTTCATGAACTCCGGGCTAGGTGAGAAGGTGATGGGGGTCTTTCGCAAAGAAGTGGCGTCAGTATAGGTGTAGGAGCCTGTGCTGGAGTCAAAGGACGTTGTACTCTGTACCTGACGCTTCAGTTTTGCAGCCAGTAGGGCTCGCCTTCTTCCCAACGATGGCTTGTCGGAGAGTGAAAAGAAATCCGTGCTGGAAGCAACGGAGGTTTTACTTTGAGCTCTGCGTTTCATAGTCCTAGAATTGGATTTACTAATAATTTATATTTATATATTGACAATTCGAAATATTTTCCAAAAGGTAAGGCTGAATAATAAGTAATCTGCCCCAGTAGATTCTATTATTGATATTATGCTTTATTCTCCACTATATAATATTAAAATCAACTTATTGTTGTGTCTTACGTCTTATAATTGATAAAATTACGTTAATAATTAAGAAAATGTAGAGGGCACGGGAGGTATTGAGGGCACTTATTGTCCGCTTTTTTTGTTGAACTCTTGTTTATTAAATGAAAGAGAATCGGTTTAATACATATTACTTGAGTTTTATTCGCACTTAAAGTTTCATCGTAGGGCAATCTGTAGAGCATTTGGACAAATTCGAAAAGAACAAAAATTGAATAAAAAGGCATGCATAGCAAGAATTACAAATAAAATTGTGTATAATTATATATATAAAACTTTTACAATTTCTCGCTATCGTTCGGTTACATAATTCACGTTTAAAGCTGCACACTCGATATACTCAAAATATAATATAAACAATTAGAAAAAAATTGAATAACAATACCATAACTCGATTGCTTCCGTTGTGAATTTGAGTGTGTTCACCTACAGGGAGAAGGTTGGGATGAGGCTTCTGGACTGGGTGTCTTAAGTAGGTCCAGGACCATTTACTGGGCCAGTTCCTTCATGCGGTTAAGAGCGCTGCCGGCCTTGAACCAGCCGATCTGCAGGTCGTTCAGGGTGTGGTTAAGCTTGATCCTGTCGACCTTGTCGCCGTTCTTGATTTCGGCATCTACGGGCTTTCCAGGCGCCAGGGAGTTTAGGTTGAGCAGGGAGATTTTGCTCGTGGGCTGGATCTGTTGGATTACAAAGATATGGTTAAAATGACCGTAGGCACAGAAGTCAAGAGTCGCAAACCTTATCGTAATCAGCGGGATTGGCGAAGGTGAGAGGCAGCAGACCCTGTTTCTTCAGGTTGGTCTCGTGAATACGGGCGAAGGACTTGACGATAATGGCACGACCACCAAGGTGACGGGGCTCCAAAGCGGCATGCTCGCGGGACGAACCCTCGCCGTAGTTCTCATCGCCGACAGCCACCCACTTGATGCCGTTGGCCTTGTAGTCGCGGGCAACATCGGGAACTCCGCCCCAGCTACCGTTGCGCTGGTTCTTAATGTTGTTCATCTCGTTGTTTTCGTAGTTGGTGGCGCCGATAAACATGTTGTTGGAGATGTTGTCCAAATGGCCACGGTACTTCAGCCAGGGTCCGGCAGCGGAGATGTGGTCAGTGGTGCACTTTCCCTTTACCTTGATCAGCACAGTCAGATCGGTCAGATCCTGGCCGTTCCACTTGTCAAAAGGCTCCAGCAGCTGCAGACGCGTCGATTTGGGATCGACAGCCACCTTGACATTTTCGCCGCTCTGTGGGATTTCCATATTGATTCTTGAAAACACTATAAATCAGTTTGGGAATTTAAGTGTACTTACGGGTGGGGGAGCAGTGTAGGTGTCCTGTCCGGGGTCGAAACCCTTGGCGGGCAGCTCGTCGCCGAAGGGAGCCTTGAGCTTGAACTTCTTGCCATCAGCACCAGTAAGCTCGTCGGTCAGCGGGTTGAAGTCCAGACGACCGGCGATGGACAGAGCGGTGACCAACTCGGGACTGGTGACAAAGCAATGGGTGGCCGGATTAGCATCGTTCCTGCCAGTAAAGTTTCGGTTGTAGGATGTGACAATGGTGTTCTTGTCGCCCTTCTTAACGTCCTTACGATCCCACTGTCCAATGCAGGGACCGCAAGCGTTGGCCAGAACAGTGCCGCCGAACTTGTCGAACACCTCTGAGATGCCGTCGCGCTCGATGGTGGCGCGGATCTGCTCTGATCCGGGAGTCACGTTGAAGGGAATCTTCGACTTGAGGCCATGGCTCATGGCATCCTTGGCGATGCTGGCGCAGCGGCCCATGTCCTCATACGAAGAGTTGGTGCAAGACCCAATAAGACCTACACGAATGTCCATAGGGTAGCCGTTCTTCTTCGAGTTCTCGCCCAGCTTGCTGATGGGATGGCCTAAATCGGGAGTGAATGGTCCGTTAACATGGGGCTCCAGGGTGTCCAGGTTGATTTCAATCAGCTCATCGTACTCGCAGTTTTTGTCAGCGGACAGAATCTTGGACTGGTACTTCTGGGCTTCGGAGGCAATGCCAGCACGGCCTGTCGATTTCAGGTAATCAGCCATGCGCTGGTTGAAGGGGAACAGAGAGGTGGTAGCTCCGATCTCAGCACCCATGTTGCAGATGGTGGCCATGCCTGTACAGGAGATGGAGTCAACACCCTTGCCGTGATACTCAATGATGGCACCGGTGCCTCCCTTGACGGTCAGGATATCAGCAACCTTCAGGATAACATCCTTGGGCGAGGTCCAGCCGCTAATCTTGCCAGTCAAATTGACACCAATCACCTTGGGGCACTTCAGCTCCCAGGGGATGTCGGCCATCACATCGACGGCATCAGCACCACCAACGCCAATGCACAGGCCACCCAAGCCACCACCGTTGGGGGTGTGTGAGTCAGTACCAATCATCAGCAGGCCGGGGAAAGCGTAGTTCTCCAGAATGATCTGATGGATGATGCCGCTGCCTGGCTTCCAGAAGCCCAATCCATACTTTGCACAGGTGCTGGCCAAGAAATCGTACACTTCCTTGTTCAGGTCCTTGGCACGGGCCAAATCCTTGGGTCCACCAATCTGCGCCTCGATTAAATGATCACAGTGAACAGTGGAGGGCACAGCCACCTTTTTCAGTCCGGAGGAGATAAACTGCAGCAGAGCCATCTGTGCAGTGGCATCTTGCATAGCCACGCGATCGGGGCGAAGGCGCAGGTACGAAGTACCGCGCACGATGTCCTGGTTTGCGGGATCGTCCAGATGCGAGTACAGCACCTTCTCGGAGAGAGTCAGTGGGCGATTCAAGCGACCGCGCACCACTTCCAGGCGCTTGTTCAGTTTCTCGTACGGCAGGTAGACGTCAGAGTCGAACTTGGACAGAGCAACTTTAGAGGCGGTGTAGCAGGAGGCGTGGAATTGACGCACCACTGTGGCTTCGGACGCAGCATGCTTGCCCAGTCGGCACACCTGGAAAGCAGATAAGAACTGTTAAATATGGTGAAGTGGTAAACTTGGCAATCAAGATCAAGTAATTAGCACAATGCCAATTTCTAGTTTATTTGCACTCCGTACTCTGTGAGATTTGATTGAGTAGATTGGTAGCGCAATAACACTTGATTATCATGTCAGGAGGCTTCGTCACTTTAATTTAATTGATTTCTCTATCAGAAAATATGAAAATATCAAATGGCAGTAATGTTTTGTAAAAAAATACAATTTTGATAATTGCCAAGAGTACAATCATTTGGGGACCATATCTGTGATTATTCTTCTTTATTGTATATTAAATTTGACATACATATGTATATAACAAACGTACAACATTATTAGCATATGTTTCACTTGTTTTAAGATCAATATATTGCTAAGTATTAAGCTGTTATTTTTTAATTGTCTTGGAGTTTTTGAATAGCTTGAAATTATCAATTGATCCATTCACCGCTTCAGAGTGAAATTTTTCAAAATATTTTTTTGAGATTAGTGAAATGATTGAAAGCTTAAAAATAACAATCGAAATATTTTAAGTGCAAGCCTAAATACTTAAAGGCTCTTCGAATTGCAAAATAAAAAAATAAAAAGTAGCTGGAAATATAGTTTGGTTTGTTTATGCCGAGATAAAGAAAAGATAACTTAGCCTTTCAAATTGTTACAATATACCACAGGCCCCTCCAATTCGAAGAACCACGTGACACATCTGTGTGTACATGCAAGCAAATCGCAACAATTGCAATGACAATTACGTCAAATAGGTCGTTAACTTATGGGCAGAGTACAGTGAAACCTTTCTCGAAGCGATCGTGGAAAAACCCCACTTGAAAGGCAAAACTCATCCAATGCGCGGGATACTCAAGTTAAACGGCGCAACTTTTTAAGCTATATTTAGTGCAGCATTATCAAAATGTAAGTAAACCTGTCACAGATAAGACGGTCCTCCGCCCCAAGATATATGCTCTAGAGGGTGTTCGCCTCCTGGTTAAATAACTGGGCCACGGCGATTATGTAAATGCAAATATGCCAACCATCGAACCCCCACGAATCGCTGTTAATTGTTGAGAGCTAACGATTTCGCATGGTTAACTGCTGCGTATTCAATATACATGTCTGGGATGCAGGGACTGTAGAATCACAAGCACTGCGAACTCGGTTACCTAACCACTTCGAATTTTATGATTTTAGGTTAGAAAACGCTGTGCGAAAAATTTGATATTTTTCGCTGCCAACATCCTGCTGGGTCTGTAAAAAATTGGCAATGATTTTTGGTAAACTTTCGCGCAGTGCTCTGTCCAGTTGTCTTTATCGCAGCTTTGAATTTCGTGGTTTCATTCACAGACTATACGTAAACGTATATATGTGCGTGGTTATATTTGGACCGACTGGAGGCACAGGCTCCGCACTAGAACCTACCTGTGCCTGGGCGCTCATCAATCTCGCAGCCATGGTCGCGTCCTGATTAAGCGATACTCGAAATAAACCCGACGAAATTGATATTGCAGCAAATGCTTTGAAGCCGTCAAAATTTTCAGCCCTCTCAGCCGGAAGATTTCAAGACAGACTAACTTCTTTACCACGGCGACCAGTGTTAGCTGGCGTCGCGCATACGCGTCAGCAATGTCCCGCCGGCTTGTTTCCCGCCAAATCTGGGTCGTTATATACGTAGGATCATATGATGTTTATCAGTTCAGAATTAAAGCGATAAACATTAATTAATATTAAGAGATTTAATGGACTTTATGGAGTTAACTTAAATTGGAGTAAATGCTGAAATAATGCACTGACGACAAACCTATTTTTCTAAGCAGGCATTGATTTGTTAGTTTTGAATTTTTAAGTTAACATTCAGACGATAATAATAAAATATAATTTTAAAAGGTGCACCAAAAAACCGTTATTTTGATGATTGTGAATTTAGATAGTCGCACGATGTCTCGCATCGAGTAAATGTTGTTTAAAAATAACACAAAAATAAAAAAACGCAACCAGATTTAAAAAAAATCACTGCGACAATAAGCAGAAATCATGGAATACATCCTTTGCCTGTACCCACCATTAATGTGCTCTAGCTTTTTTTAGCAGCCAGCGCAGACGACTACCGCTGTGCTGCCCAACACTGCCCATTTGTTTGCGTGGGCGGGTGTGATACTTTCCCACAACTGCGCGAATAATAAATAGGCTCGGCTGTGAACAATGTTTGACGATGGCCAGTCAGCATTAGTCCTGATCCCCTTGCCATGTCCGAGCGTCACTTAGTGCACGAGATACCCGGGGAGTACCAGCCAGTGCCCAGAGAACCGGAAGAGCCAACCCCTTTGACCACATCCTGTTGCCGGCGTCCTAATTGCGGCCTAGGGCTCCAGGATGAGCGAAAAATCTGTTCCTGCAACCACGGCTACATCATACCAGTCCTTTTACTCTTCGTTCTGGTGATGATTGTGCTTCTGTTGCCTTTGGAGACCTACCATCGAAATGAGAACGGAAACAGCCCCGTTCCGGTGGAGAAGCCGTTACCATGTCAACTCGAACTGGTGGAGAGCTTGCCCTTGGGGTTGAACTACAGCCAATGGCAAAGCCACCCCCAACTGAGGAGCACCTTTGAGGCCTGGCAGCACCTCCTAGGCAGGGCAAAGGCCTCGTTGAACATCGTTTCTCCGCACTGGACACTGCGCGGCTTGGACGTCAACGATAGCAGCACCGGGCCTGGAGATCAACTCTTTCAGCAGCTTCTGTCGAATGGAGATGCCGGCAGACCCAAGCTGCGCGTGCGGATTGTGGTTAATCGCAGCCAGGATAGCCTGTGGCATGCTGATGCCCGTATCTTGGCTAATTACGGAGCAGCCGACGTCGTGGGCATTAATTTGCTGCACTCAAAACTGTGGTTAGTGGACGGGGAGCACTTCTACTTGGGCACAGCTAGCATGGACTGGCGATCACTGACGCAACGGAAGGAACTAGGTGTGCTGGCCAGGAATTGTCCCCATCTTGCCCTAGATCTGGGAAAGATCTTCAAGGCGTATTGGTACCTGGGCAGCAATGAAGTGCCAAAGAGCTGGCCGTGGATATACCACACACACATCAATCAAAGAAGACCGCTTTTGCTAAACATCAACAAAAAACATAAAATGAGAGCTTATTTATCCACATCCCCACCAGAGTTGATCGCTACTGGAAGGACCCGAGAGCTAGATGCCATTTTAGAGGCTATCGACAAGGCCACAGACGTTATACACCTCTCCTTAATGGAGTACTCTCCTCGGCTAAGACGGAATAACAAATTGGAGTACTGGCCGGTCATAGACAATGCCCTGCGTAGGGCTGCCTTGGAACGCGGTGTGGCTATTAAGGTGCTTATTTCATGGTGGAAATATTCGGATCCCAGCGAGGATTACTTCTTGAGGTCCCTCCAAGCGCTCGACAAAATTACGGAAGAAGTGGATATACAAATGGTAATGAGTTTTTACAAAGTATTGGCAAATTTTTGACAATTGCTTTGCTCTTGCAGCGACGTTTTGTTGTACCCACCACAAATGAACTGGAGAGGATTTCCGGCGGGAGAGTTAACTGCAACTCGTACTTAGTCACCGATAGGGTTGCCTTTATTAGCACCTCCAGTTTGTCGGGAGAGCATTTTACTTACTCAGCTGGCATTGGATTACTACTCCAGGACATGGACTACAACAATAATAGTATCCGTACAGATTTAATGGCAATTTTTATGCGGGATTGGTTTAGTCCCTATGCTTTGCCACTGAAACCAATTTTACGAATTTGAATTACGCTTTTAAATCCGCCGGCACTTTGCAACACCGCCATCAGCTGTTCATGTCATAACAAATGCAAAATCTAACCTCAAATTCTAAAATAAATTTAAGTTCCTCGCTCTCGAGTTAAAATAAAGCAAACATTAACCATGGCTAACAAGCCGACGCGCGATGTGATCGGCATCATCTTCAAGAACTTTTGGAAATCCCTAAGACCGCGGCAGTTTCGTGGGGATTACATTGGGGAGGACTATTTTGGGAATAAGTACTACGAAATTCCTGCAAATCCTTCGATTGGGAAGAGGAAGCCTGCCCGGTGGTTCGAGCCAGCGGATAAAGAAGCCTTCGACCAGGAGCTGACTGCCGAATGGGAGGCGTGGCTACGAGGGCGCCGGGAGGAACCGCCCACCCGCGAAGAGCTGGTGAAAAATCTTCAGATAATGGACATGAAGAAACGCAACGCCGCCGAATTGGAAGCAACATACGCCAAGGGTAAGGACGACAAGGCACTGCCCAAGCAGGTGGACGGACCAATCATTGGAACCTTTCCCAAATACAAGGAGTATGAGTTTATTCCTGGCAAGGAGCCACCGGAGAAGTAACTCTATATTGGTTTTCCTTTTAATTTAATTTGTAAATATAGTTAAATTGATCTGTTTTACCATTCGTTCAAATCTAAGTCTTTAACAATATCCACGGCTCCACCCGCCTCATCGTAATCATCTTCCACTATTGCTGGCCGGTGGTTTTGTTTCTCGGGCTTCGCTTTCTTAACCTTTTTGGCTTTAGGCTGCTCAACTTCCACCTCCTCCTCCTTGTGTACATCTCCATCGTCATCATCATCTGATCCAAAGTGCAGGCCATCATTGCCTTCATCTTCCGAGTCCGAGGGGAAGAGTTCGACCTCGCCGTTTTCATTTCTCACTGGTACTCCGGTTTTGACCGGTAGTTTCTTTAGCTTGGGTACATCATAGTCCGCATTGATTTCATCCGTCTGCGCTGCCTGTCGTCGCTTCTTGGTCTCGTGTGTCTTTAGCCAGCTGGAATAGTAGACGTCCAGTGGAGTGCGCTTAAGACGGAGTTGCTGCTCCCAGGCGGCGACCGCCTGGGCATCCTTTATATCAAATGTGACGCTGCTCTTGCTACGTTGCTGCTCTATGAAGCGGCCACTCTCCTGAATCTTCTCAAGTAGCTGTTTAAGTTTTCGAGCATAATTGGCATTCCTGCATTCCTTAAGGTACGTTTTGATGGCCATGACAGTGGGCACCACCAAATCGCTAAAGGCCAGCGATGCGGACTCATGAGCGAGATATTCCAACAGAAGCGCACACACCTGCTCGATCACCTCATCGCGGAAGCCATTTTCCGCCAACTGCCCTTTGTTAAGCCTTAGGACGCAGGTAAACTGCACTGGCTTCATGGATACCGCCGAGTGCTTGCGGTTAAAGGTATTGCTCTTTAATACCTCCACAATGAGTGGAAGCATCGGCACATATGTGTTTGTCTCTTTGGCCAGTGAAATTAGGGTCTGCAGACAGTGGAATCGCAATGGGAAGTACTGAGCGGTGGGTATCAGTCGAATCACTCCGGTGGCAATGGTAACTAGGGGATAAATCAGAGGCTGCAACTGTGGTTTGTTTGCACTTGCTCCCAGGAGATCTGCCCACAAGCGCAGCGAGTTAATAAATTGCCAGTTGTAAACCGCTTGGAAACTGTCCTTTTTCTTAAGGATCACTGCATTTCGCAGGTGAATGGCCAACTGTCGGATGTTGAGGAAGGCATGTTGATAACTGACGTTTAAATCCAACGCGAACATCTCCACCAGCGAGCGGCGCATAAAGTTGATTCCTGGTAAAGTGTTCGGCGACACGAACTTGGAATTGCGAACATAGGCCAGGTACATGGCTTTTAGAACGTGATTCAGCATGGTCGCCTGCAAGATACATTGATGTTAGCCCTCCTGCTATAATATTCACAATAATTTTCCAGTTTAAAATATTTACCTGCTGTTTCCTGGTTATCTTCAGAATGCAAAGAAAGGCCAGAACCCTAACAGTTTCATCTCCAGTGGACCATAAGACAACCAGGCGCTTTAATATGTTCTTTCCAAGTGCCGAAAAAGGGACCACCATGCCAGCCATTTGATGCAGATGCTTCAGCAACACGCCCAAGATATTTGGACTAGACACCTGCTCCACCAGACGAATCAAATCGGTGAGGTAGTAGCGCAAACAGCCGCGCACCTTGACCCACTTCTTGTGCTTGTGCAGCGGTAGGCTGCTGTTGGGTCTAACGCCCAGCAACCGAATGATGGCTGGCTGCAGGTGGATTACGCAGAGCTGAATTACTCCATTAAACGCAGCTGCCCCCACTACTTTAAATGCGGCGGCATTAGGCTGGTTCTCTCCTCCGTCCGCTCCGTCGGCAGAGATACTGGCCAGGGCTGAATTGAAAGCCTGTATAACCTTGCGAACAATGTCAATGGATATGTTGGCCTGGCCCAATTGCTGTTCCCACTGATGCAACAGGTTGAGGGTGATCTTTTGGGTACCTCCAGCTGCCGCATCGTCCTCTTCGTCGATCTCAAAGTCACTCTCATCGCTAGCCACCTCTAAATCCTCGCTGGGTTTGTGGTACTTCTCTTCATCATCCTCGTCGTCTTCACTTTCCTTAGTTGCCGTATCCTCCTTGTCTTCCTCATCCCCCTCTTCATCATCATCTGTGTCCAGTAAATTAAAGTCCAGTAGCTTCTTATCATTCTTTTTTAAGAAATCGTAAAACTCTGGGTCTATATCTTTAAGTCCTTCAAGCTCCTCTTTGCGGGATTTCTTGAATCCCTGTTTTGTGGGCTTCCCATTCCTCACTGGTTCGCCGACTTTCTGCTTCGGGTTTCTTGGGAGAACTTTCGATTCAGAGGATGTTTGCGGTTTCCCCTTCCTGAGGGCATCCTTGGCGGCCTTCTTTTTGCTTAGGTCAGGCTTAGATTTGCCCAGGGTCTTAACTTTTTTCGTTGCCAGCTTCATTTTTCAACGTGCAAACTAAAACAAATATGCACGTGCGCTGTTCAACGGGGCTGCCACGCTGCTGAATTGTGGGCAGTGCTGCCATTGCGTTAGGAAAATACAGCTATATACTAGCTAAAGCAAAACTAAGCAAGTTTTAACAATTTAATTAAAATGCAACTATTATCTAGACATTATTTACAATTTATATACAACTCATTTTCCAGTTGGACTTCAAAGGCAATACAGTTGGAATAACTGAAATACAAATGATAGCTGTGTTTCCAAGCAAATCCAACAAATAAATTTTTCTACCTAAGTAAAAATTTTAAATAATTTGACACTGGCAAATTTCATTTATAATTAAATATAATATAAATATATATATATATATATATATTGTTTGTTGTATATATGTCGGTTTGTTGTTGTGGGCGGTCGCTGAAACATCGATGTTTTTGAAATCGATATTTCCATCGATGTTTCTTCACCTTTACCCTCAATTGCGTTTGTAATTTGCAATTGCACTTGCTTCGATTTGCAGTGACACGGGGAACCCGTGAGAAATGGCACTCAAGAGCCACATGTACAACGCAATACCCGCCGGCTTTGAGTCGGACGAGGAGAACATGGAGCACCTAATGAGGAACCTGAAGATCAAGCGCCTGGAGGACATCACTACAGGTGCTGGAATCGACGGTTGTAACTTTGACGCCACCCTGGACGCGAAGGCGGAGGAGTTTTTTAAGCTGTTCCGCGAGAAGTGGAACATGTATAGCAAGAAACAGTCGCCGCATCTGCGCCAGGAATTTGGAAGGGCTTTAATGGGCCATCAGGATCCCTTGCTCCTGGCCCTGAAGATCTTCGCCAACTGCCCCGACAGCAGCAACATCAAGACGAAGAGCTTGTCACATTTTGTGCTGGACACGGTTTGCAAGCTCCACCAGGATTTCCCGCATCTTGGCGAGGGCTGTGATCCCAACACCAGCATGATAGCCTTTAACTTTGTCAAGACCTCCGGCTTGCTGGCCCTCAACAATGCTGTGATCCATACCTACAGTCTACGCCAGATCCGCGACCTACTGCTTCCCAAGTTGCGCGAACTATTGGACAACGGGCTTTACAAAGAGGTCACCCAATGGTCCATCAGTCTGCAGCTGACGCACGAGTTCGACATGCTGGAACTGGCTTTCCCGCTGATTGCAATCGAGAAACTACCACTGGCCGAGGAGTATCTGGACCATGCCACACAGCAGAGGCTGCCCTTCGTCAAGTTCTTGGATTCGTTGCTGCACAAGGATAAGTCAGTCATAGAGCTCTGCGAGCATCTACTCGAGTAAGTATTTAAAAAACTGGTCTTGCAACTCAGCTAATTCTATCTTCACCTGCAGTCGTTACAAAAATCTCAAAATTTCCCATAACGTGCTCAGCTATCGGCCTATGGCCAAGATTGTGGCGCGACTGGCCAAGAAGTATGGTTTTGACGACGCCGTCACGCCCAACTATAAGTTCACGAAGACGTGCAGCTATTTGCATTACCTTTACCGCGAGTACGAGAAGACGCGCATAAACCTGGCCAGTTTCCGGGAGGTTGTGAGCGTCCATGCCTTTGACCACGCGCTGCGCACGGACTTCGTAAAGTATTTGGCCTCTGCTGGAGCTCATTCTGAAGCCATCTACTGGTATACCCAGTTCAATATTGACCCGAAAGATTGTCCGTTGGAGATCGAGACGCAGGTCTCTGAAAATGGCGCTGGAAAAGCGTCAGGCTGGGAATCCCCCGGCGAGGAACGCTGCCCTGCGAGTAAATGTGATATGTACCTGACCATGGACCTGCCCGACGAGTGCCTTATCATTGTGGACAAGGCTGATCAATTCGATCGCATGTTATACCATCTGCAGCAGGAGTGCGTCATATACCTGGATTCTGAATGGATGCAGAGCGTGTGTGGAGACAATCAGCTGTGCGTGCTACAGATCGCCACCGACCACAATGTCTACCTGATCGATTGCCTGGCGCGGGAGAGCTTACGCTCCGAACACTGGCGCTTGCTTGGGGCGAATATCTTTAACAACGTGAACATTCGTAAGGTGGGCTTTTCTATGGTCAGTGATCTCAGTGTATTGCAGCGGTCACTGCCCCTGCAACTGCGCCTTCAAATGCCTCACCACTACTTGGACCTTCGCAATCTCTGGTTGGAGTTAAAAAAGCAGCGCTTCGGCGTTGAACTTCCCTTCGGCAATGTAAACCGGGCAGGGGACGCCCTCACGGATCTCTCATTGGCATGCCTTGGCAAGAAACTGAACAAATCAAACCAGTGCTCAAACTGGGCCAATAGACCGCTGCGTCGAGAGCAGATTCTTTATGCCGGTGAGTCAGGGATTGGCTTTTCGATTGAATGTAGCAGGACTAATTTTCTACTTTATAGCCATCGATGCGCGATGTTTGCTGCTGATCTACAACACGCTCATTGCACGCGTGTCCTCCATACAAGCGGCTATAGAAAGGAGCATCGCCAGCAATAACTTTCTCAGGCGGGGTGCCAATGTTAAGTGATTGAGGAGCTGGCCCTTGTTATACCCATGCTCCTTTTGAGGGATAGCGATTCTCGCGAAGACGACAAAGGCGTTCGCCGAACTTTAATTAAGTGCAAATGTTATATGTAGTTGCAAAGAGTATTTAACATATATTTAGTGACTAGCCAGGCAGCTGGGTTAGTGCCTAGTTAGGCAGTTTGTACAGATGTTACAAATCAGAAGAAAACTATGTGACTGCGTGTAGCATATGAAAGAATGAATTTTATTACGTTACGATTTCATGCTCACTGTATCTCCATACTTTAAATACTTACATTATTCCAATTCATAAATACGCGTATTATTTGAATTCACGCATGATCAAAACTGAATAAAAACAATGAATAGGATTGAACAATTGTCGGGAGCTAAATACTTAAAACAACATTGGCATCGGAATAAAATAAATGGAATCATATTACAACATTGTGCGATTATACCAGCGGTGTGGCATACTTGCTATCCCAGTCCCGCTCGAAAACATTCCGCAGATCGCTTCTTAGCGTATTAGTGGTCTCGGTCTCGAGGGTTTCGCTTAGCACCAGTCCAATGCCAGCGGTGTCCGTGAAGTAGTCTCCACTCCAGTTGGAAGTTCCGATGTAAGCCACTCGATCTGTAACCATGTACTTGTTGTGGTTAACACGGCCAAAGGGAATCTTCTCCTGGCTCGCATCAGTCGGCACTATGAATCGACGAATTTGTATATCAATTTTGTCATCTTGGGATGCTAAGTCCTGCAGTGACCTGAGATACCGGTCCTCACTGCGATTCGAGTGCTTCCACCACGAAATAAGGAGCTTTACAGCCACGCCCCGTTCTACAGCCGCCTTTCGCAGAGCGTCGTCGATAAACGGCCAATAGTGGTGGTTCTTCTCGGATATGATCAGCGGATAATAGTCCATAACCGCAATATTTACGTAAGTTATGGCCGTGTTAATAGTGTTGAGGATGGCGTCCAGGTCGTCTGTTCGGCCTGAGGGTGAAAGGGGAGGCGGTGAGCTAGATAGGAAGCCCTCCATGCTAGTATTTTTGTTTACACTCAGCTGCATGGGCTGTTTCAAGTTGTAGCTGGTCGCGTAATTCCAGTTCCAGTTGGGAATGCGAGAACTATCACTGTTGCCTAGGTACCAGTACTCTCCAAAGATCTTGGCCACATCATGGGCCAGTTTTGGGCAGTTCTGGACTAGCACTCCCATCTCCTTGACTTGGGTCAGTGCCCGCCAGTCCATATTGGCACTGCCCAGATAAAAGTGCTGGTCGTCCACCACCCACAGCTTGGTGTGGAGCACTCCGCTGCCAAAGTACTTGGGAAACGAAATGCTAACAACTTCGGCAGCGCCAGCGCTAGCTAACAACTTTGTGTTTAAATTGGGTAAGACACTAGAGGGTTCGCTCTGGGCAATGCGAATTTTGATCCTGGGCGACCTGCTACCGCCGTTTCCGTTGGCTAAGAGTCTTGCGAAGACATCCTCGCCCGGCCGAGTGCTGTTGTCCGACACCCCGGGCGTATCCTCGGCCTTCAGCGTCCAATAGAAGGATGCTATGTCTAGTGAGGTCTTTGCGCTCTTCAATAACTCCAGCCAAGCTTCGTAGGTGCTTAAGAATCGTGGACTACCGTCAGGATATGTTAGGCCAATAGGTATGGATTCCACCAGTTGTATGTTGCAGTCGAACTTCTCCTGCAGTCCATGACCCCTGCCCCCCTTGTACTGATGCAGTCGTGGTCGCGGCTTCAGAAAGGGAATGGTTTCAATAAATGCATGTGGCCGAAATCTTATATGAAGTACATACTTGAAAGTAGGAGCTGCCGAGGAAAAGAAGCATGAACAAGGACACCGTCACCATTTGTCCCGCCTGCTGGCCAGCCGCCTGCCTCTGTCCCTCCCCGGCGTCCTGAACGGTAGCAGTGTTCTGGACGGTGGTGCTATTGGCGTTTTCCACATCTGGCTCCTGGTCCTCGAGCTTCTTGTATTCCGGCATGTCCAAAAATAGCTATATCTGGGATGAGCCACAAAGGCTTGCTTATCTTTATCGATATGGCAGGTGATTGATAGTGCTCACGGCTTTCTGATAGGCGCTGATCGGAACTGAAAAGAGTGATCCATTCCATTCCATTCCATAGTTCCTTCTCACAGCCATTACATTTCCCAACAGTGAAATAACGTGTGTGGAGAGGGGGTTGTCATTTTCTTAATATTTACACTTTTACATGAAAAAAGTATCTGAAAGTACAATAATGCCTCACAATAAGGGTATTTCAAAATGACAAATAATAGTTATCGTTTAATATTCAAGACTTGTCAAGCCCACTTAATGCTTCTGGCTACGCCCATGCTTTCGTCGGGCAGCAAAACAAAGTCAGCTGTTTTTATATCAACGTTTGTTTTTCTCGCAAAAATGCTGCGAAATGCATTAGCAAGCGGGTAAGTCCAAAAATAGACTGCAAAAATAGATTACATTACAGTTTTGCATTCCAGCAAGCTGAGACATTTGCTATCCTGTCCTATCGTGCGAAATTCGACAAGAAGCAGCAGTACAGCAAAGCCACTGGATGCCGGCACCCAAAAGGAAGTGGGGCACCATGAGAATTACGCCTCGGAGTGGTGGAATCAAAATGGAACCATGGGAGCTCTACATGCCCTAAATGAGATTAGGTAAGCTATACAGATATGATGTTCCAAAGGTTTATAGCTAAGTCCTTTCCACCTTTCAGGGTTCCCTTTATCAGAGATGGCATCGTTTCGCGTGGCAATGTGAAGCCAGGTTACGTAAATACCACCAAGGTGTTGTTGGGTCAAAGTATTCTGGAGGTCGGATGTGGCGGAGGATTGCTTACGGAACACTTGGCGCGCCTGGGTGCCAGGGTGACTGGCATAGATCTCGGCGAGAAGTTAATAGAGGTTGCTCGCGAGCATCTCAAATGCTCCAGTCCGGAGTTGGCCAGCAATGTGGTGTACAAAATGGAGCCCGTGGATCAGCATGCCAAGGCCAATTGCGAATGCTATGATGCGGTGATAGTGTCTGAAGTTCTGGAGCACGTTAACGATAAAGTGTCCCTGCTGGAGGCCAGTGTACGCAGCCTAAAGCCTGGAGGATCCATCTTCATCACCACTCTGAACAAAACCATACCTAGTTGGTTCGGCGGCGTGTTACTCAGCGAGTATGTTCTGAATCTGGTGCCCAGGGGAACGCACCACTGGGACAAAATGATTTCGCCCTTGGACGTTCAGCGCATATTGGATACGAGTAAGTTTATCTTAGGCTTTATATTCAGATTAGGCTATCCTTAAACCAGCCCCTATAAACTTTTTCTCTCGTTTATCTGCAGTGAACTGTCAGACGGTGTTGGTAAATGGAAGCACCTACGATTTTTGGAGCAACACCTGGCGATGGATCAACAACAACCAAATGTGCTACGCCTTGCAGGCGGTGAAACAAGCACAGCGCGGGTACAATTGAATTCGTATTTTTATTTAAATAAAAACTAAGTCACGAGTGTAATAACTAAGTAGTAAACTATTCGTCATCCGAGCGTGGTTTCTTAAAGTGGTGCCTCTTCATGGCATGCGGACTCTCACTATCTCCGCCGATTTGCTTCCTTTTGAAGTCCTTTTTGGTGTTAAACTTCTTGCTCATGCTGCCGGAGACTGTGGGAGCCTTGTTGGCATAATAAGCCTTTACCATGTCTTGGTCAGATACTTCCTTGGGCTGCTCCGGCCTTGTGCGGCCCTGCTTTTCCACCAGATCCTGCTCCATGAGAAGTTCTAGCTCCGGATTCATGCCGCGGAAACTGAGGCGTCCGTCTATCAGGCCGGCGCAAATCGAGTAGCTGGACTCAACCACGAAATTCGAGGTGGAATTGAGCATCTTCTGGTTGATCTCGTTGGAGTACAGTGCCCTGCTCTGCTCATCGGCTGCCTCCTTTTCCACTTTAACTTTTGTGCGCTGCATGAACTTCATGTCCAGGACACCACGCGAAAGTCTCGGCTTTGATTTGGCTGGCATTTTCTAAATTTATTTTTGAATCTAATAGCATAGAAATCCCTTTGAGTTTAAATATAAGGGCGAAAACATCAGACACGTTTAATTTTTTCAAAAACAGAATGACCGAGAAAAACAAATGGGGAAAACCAGTGCTGCAAAGCGTCCTTTAGCATAGCTAGAAAACGTGGCGCGCCCTCGTGTTTATGCGATGTATGGAGTAAATATTTAAATTACTGTTGAAAACTAAAACAATTTTACGTTATCAAGCTGATCTTTTTAACATTCGCTATACTTTACCAAAAACGATATTATAATAATAATGCTAATAAACTTCAAGCTGTGCTGATACGTGCTCTGAAAACGATCAAGACTATCACAGGCGCTCTTAAAGGGTTAATGCTTTTAATTTGAAACGTAATAAAAGACCCAATTTCATAAAAAATATGTCGCTGTCCTTGGAGAGATCATAAAATAAAAACAACAACCAATATAATCGGAAAATAAACCTTAAGGAATAGCTAAACATTATTGTGTACTTATTGTTATTGTTATTGTTACTTATTCGTGATGACAAAAATTACATTTGGAGACCAAGTAGAAAACATTGAATGATTTGTGTGTTGGACTGCAGACTAAAGTAAATACAGAATATGCATATGAATTGAAATTAGAGATCAGAAAATTTAAAATCCTTCCTTGTTTAAAATATAGTGTTGAAATGTGCGCAAGCATCGATTAATCGATTTACTATCGTCGTGGCAGCGTCGCTTTGCCACACTGCGCAGTGCGCACGAAGAATAGAGGGAGAATGAAAAAAATGACATAAATGGCGGAAAGCAAACCTAGCGCCAACATTCGTATTTTCGTTTAATTTTTGCTCCAAAGTGCAATTAATTCCGGCTTGTTGATCGCTGCATATTGAGTGCAGCCACGCAAAGAGTTACTAGGACTGGAGTATAGTCATCGAGTCGATTGCGGACCATGTACAAGCGCAAAACCGCGAGTATTGTTAAAAGAGACAGCAGCTCCGCAGCGGACACCTCCTCCTCGGCTATGATGATGAAGGTGGATTCGGCTGAGACTTCAGTCCGGTCGCAGAGCTACGAGTCCACACCCATTAGCATGGAAACATCACCGGATCCTCCAACGCCAATCAAGTCTCCGTCGAATTCACAATCGCAGCCTGGACAACAGCGCTCCGTGGGCTCACTGGTCCTGCTCACACAGAAGTTTGTGGATCTCGTGAAGGCCAACGAAGGCTCCATTGACCTGAAAGCGGTACTAACACGGCCAAGCATTAAGTACTCCACCTTTACATCTTCAAAATTTTCCCTCTGCAGGCAACCAAAATCTTGGACGTGCAGAAGCGCCGAATATACGATATTACCAATGTTTTGGAGGGCATTGGACTAATTGATAAGGGCAGACACTGCTCCCTAGTGCGCTGGCGGTAAGAGCTCCTTTACATTTTATGAAATCTAACTAAAAATGTTAGTGACAACAAAATTAAAGAAAAGGGGGTGGAAGTCGCCCTTCAGCACTTAAAAATACTGTACAAACAGGTGGAATTTACTTTGATTATCTTTAAAGTATGATTCCACATAAATATTTCTTGATAAATGATTGATAATGTGCATTTTCCAGCGGCGGGGGCTTTAACAATGCCAAGGACCAAGAGGACTACGACCTGGCACGCAGCCGGACTAATCATTTGAAAATGGTGGAGGATGACCTAGACAGGCAACTGGAGTATGCACAGCGCAATCTGCGCTACGTTATGCAGGATCCCTCAAATAGGTCGTATGCATATGTGACACGTGATGATCTGCTGGACATCTTTGGAGATGATTCCGTATTCACAATACCCAATTATGACGAGGAAGTGGATATCAAGCGTAATCATGTAGGCATCTACCAGTTGGAGGTCATTGAACTAGTTTTCGGGGTTTCACATTTCTTTAAACGAAGAAATATGTAAACTTATTGTATAATATGGAATTCAAGCGAAACAATATCTTTGCAGTACGAGCTGGCCGTGTCGCTGGACAATGGCAGCGCAATCGACATTCGCCTGGTGACAAACCAAGGTAAGAGTACTACAAATCCGCACGATGTGGACGGGTTCTTTGACTATCGCCGTCTGGACACGCCCTCACCCTCGACCTCGTCGCACTCCAGCGAGGATGGTAACGCTCCAGCATGCGCGGGGAACGTGATCACCGACGAGCACGGTTACTCGTGTAATCCCGGTATGAAGGATGAGATGAAACTCTTGGAGAACGAGCTGACGGCGAAGATAATCTTCCAAAATTATCTGTCCGGTCATTCGCTGCGCCGATTTTATCCCGATGATCCGAATCTAGGTTTGCCTTCTTTTCTTCTGCCAATTTAAAAGAGCCCCGTTTAACTTGATGCTGTCCGATGTTGCAGAAAACCCGCCGCTGGTGCAGCTGAATCCACCACAGGAAGACTTCAACTTTGCGTTAAAAAGCGACGAAGGCATCTGCGAGCTGTTTGATGTTCAGTGCTCCTAACTGTGGAATGGGATGTACACCTTAGGACTATAGCTACACTGCAACTGGCCGCGTGCATTGTGCAAATATTTATGATTAGTACAATTTTGACTTTGGATTTCCCTATATCGTCTAGAAATTTTTAATTAGTATAATACCTTCTAATTTCGCCACTCTAACAGCAAAACCAATAAATTCATAAATGCACACATTGTAGGTTGTGTATTTTTTTTTTTTTTTTTTTTGTGATTTAGATTACCGCAACATCCGTAAATGTCGTGGAATTATTGGGTCACCCTCGTGTACGTGGAAATCGATAAGGACATAAGGTTGGAAAGATTTATAGGTTTATTTTAATTTTGTGAAGAAAATCTATGATGTCTTGGTAAGCGTTTATGTTTTCGGTTTTAGAGAGATGGTAGATGTTTGGTATTTTTCCAGGGCTGGAAAGTGTTGTCTAGCAGTGTTGTACTTGGAACAGCTGATGACGTGGGATACGTTATCGAAAACGTTACATATGTTATTGTTTGTAACGTACATTTTATTCAAAGTATAATTGTCAAATGCGTTATCGCTGAGAAGTCTGTTAATTATTTTGGTATCTGTAGATTTACGTTTACAATTGGGATTTTTAAACCATGGGTTTTTAATGTGCCGCTGCTTGTTTGCAGCAAACTCTGCGTGTTCCTCTTCCCAGTGCTTTTGAATGATTCTGTGTATTTCAGCCGTGTCATCTTTAATGCTCCAACTTACTACGTTGAAAATTCCTTGCGTCGATGCATTTTTGCCAGCCAGGTCCACGAGATCATTTTCCGGAATGCCGGAGTGACTAGGTATGTGACGGATTTCAATGTGTGTCATGCGGGGATTGTTAACTACTTTCTTTTTAATGTTAAAGGTTATATAATTATCATGCATAGTTTTGTTTTGCAATGACCCTGTTCCTTCTGTCTGTTAAGATAGCCATTCTGGAAATGTCTAACATAGTCCACAGCTTTGACTATCACTAGCAGTTCGCCAGTTGAGAAGACAGTGATTTTTTGCATAGAAGCTTTCTATACGTTTTGAGCTAGAAGGAAGGCTACACTGGATTGATGTTCGGAAACTGAGCCATCGTGAAGACTATCTCGAACCCCCCGTTTCTCAGATTGGACACTTTATCCTTACTGATTTTTAGAATGCATTTTTGGTCTATAGCATTTTTATTTTTGGCAGTTTCTTTAAAGAAGTTTATGTCTACCTTAATTTTGCTACTACGGATTGATTCCTTTGATTTGTTTTAGTTGTACGAGCGTTGAGATCGTAATTGTCTAATAATATTTCTTTGGCTGGTTATGCGTGGGCAAAATATTAAACAACTCATTAAAGTAAGTTCCTTCGCCGTTTGGAAACGAATTCTGTATTCCGGTGGCATTTCTGTCGCTATGTTTAGTTTTTTGTTTAGTTTTGTTTGCAGTTTCCCTTAATTAAAACTCGTTTTCAGGGATTTGACCTGATAACCATATCGTATTAAGTAGATTAAATTGATCCGCTTTATTCGTCGATTCGAGATGTTGTCGATTCATTTTGCTGAGTCTGGCTTTCTGGTTGCTATATAGGTTAGAATGTCTATCCATTCAAATGGGGTTCGCGTATGTAGAGTAACGATACAGTTGGGTCCCTGATTGGGTCGGGTAATATTGATTTCGTGGATGTAGTGTTTTTCAACATTTCTAGGAATTGTTCATCTTCTTCTGGAGCCCATGTTTTGCCAGTTCGTTTAATCTTTTTGTATTTTTTTAAATTTTTGATGCTGTAGGGATAGAAGGGCTTTTTCATTTTATTTTGTTTCTTATGAAATTTTGAAGAGTCTTTTCAGCTGCTAATGTATAAGGACAACTTCATACGTTTTGTTACATTTAAATTTCTGCCTCGCTGCGTTTTGGAGTCGGAGAATCTTTTCTGCTTTTGAAAACTACAATTTTGTTGGTTCGTATTTGTATGATCCTGTGATTTTAATTGTGTCTGCCCTGGTTATGTAGTCCAATGATTGTTTAATGGAACTTGAAAAATTTACACTTTCGAAGGCAGAAGTCACTCTATTGTGGAGTGGTTTGTATGTTGTGACACGAAATGTTAAGGTTGCTTTTGTTTGAGAAGGTTAGATCTAGAACCGAATATTGGACTGGACTGAGAGAAAAGGTTGGAGATCCACCGTTAAGACATATAAAGCCTGCATCTAATGCCTAGTTGTGGATCCACATGATATTGGTTTTGAATTGAAGTCCCACCCATTATGCTAGGGCTGGATAAGTTAGCGGCATAATTAAAAAGGTCTCTGAGACCATGCTTGAAGTGTTCTACAGGGTGCGGCAGCATAATTTCCTTTTTCAGAAACGGGATTTCAAATAATCTAATAGAAAAAAATCAGAAGGGAACAGATCGGGAGAGCGTGCCGGCTATTCCAAATCGCCTCTAACTGAGATAGGGCGCTCTGGAAAGTGTTCCCTCAAAACAGCCATCGTTCTGAAAGTTCCTGCACTATCGCCATCTTATACGGATGAAATTGAAGATCATCATAAAGAATTATTCTCACAGAACGATCGGATAGTCCAAGGGAAGATGCATGTTTGCGCGCAAAACGCCGTGGATATCGCAATATTGACGCTCTCACTGCTTCAATGTTCTAAGGTGATCTAAAGGGTCGAGAGACTCCAGTTCTTCGTTTTGTCGCACTTGCAGTTTGCCTGAATGTAGTGACCCATGTAACAATTGGTTGGCAGTCTGGGACGGGAGCCAACGGGGCTAAATTAAAGCGATTCCGAAATGCACTCTGTGTTTTAATAATCGAACATCCGCAGTAGTAGTAGGCCTAACTATTCCACCGGAAGAGTGCATACATACACAAGAATATAAAGTGAACCGTAGGATAATATAATGTTGCCAGATCGTTGGTATGAAGCTTGCTAACAAAAGTTATTCGATATTCCATTTAATCGATATTAAACACTTCCTCTTAAACTAAATACCTTTATTATAATATAATCCGAGGAATTTAATTGATTCATAATGCTTTTGTTTTCCTAAGCCGTTTGTTTAGATATCAGCAACATTTCTATTAGTTGATACATATATTAATTCTATTTCTTTACTTTCGACTTTCTTTCTTATGAAGTGATACTTAATAACTATGTGTTTAGTGCGTTTGGGATGTACAACAATTCTGCTTCCCCTAGGTGGCTAATAATGTGGTTGCAGGCTCTCGTTCACCAACTCGCTTAACGTCCATTCCAAGAAAGTATTTTAGGGGCCGCTATCATGTGTCTTGAACTTGTCAGCAATCAATCATTTGATGTTATCAATGTCTTTTTCGGTAGGACAAATGATAATCGTCTAAGTCGTCTACGTAAACTGCAATGTACTTCTGCTCTGTGAGATGTAAGTGAGGACACGGCTCGCTTTTACATCTTTTGAAATCGAAACCTTTTAAAACCTCATCCAGTGGCTTATTCCAGGATCGTCCAGATTGGTTTAGTCCGTAGATTGCCTTTTGTTGCTTAAATACTTTCGTTGGGTGATCCTCGTCAACAAAGTTCTCCGGTTGCTTCATATAAACCGTTTCTTCCAAAGTAGTGTTTAAGTATGCATTAGAGATGTCCAATTGATGCATACTCCTTCTCGCGGCGATAGCAAATATCATTCGAATTGTTTCATAACGGATTACTGGAGAGAATGTTTCCTAGTAATTGACTCCAAACTGCTGCCCGCATCCTTTATCAACTAGTCTAGACTTGAATCGCTTGAATTTGCCGCCTTTATTTAGCTTTTTGCTTGGGAGGTAGGTCCACAAAGTCCCATGTTTCGTTCTTTCGTAAAGTGTTCATTTCCGTTTGCATAGAATCTTTCCAGTTACGAACATACTGACTGCTCAACGCTTCTGCAACGCATTTCGGTGTTTCAATGTCATGCGTACTATCGAGGTAACTTAGTTAATTGTACTGCTTTCGAGGGCTGCCGCGTTCGCCTATAAGTACAATTCTGGGTCTACCTGGTCCATGACGTGCAGAAATTTCCACCTGTTCCAATGGCTCTTCTTCATCGTTGGCGCTGACAAACTCTTCCCCTTCTTCGTCTAAGTCACTGTGCTTCGTGTTCTGATTTGATTTACTGGCTCCGGCTGTAAGATTTCTACAGGTGGCTTGAAACGAATAATGTTTGACAAAAAATCCCTCCAAGAAGTTTACGTCAGTAATTACCATTGCTGACCGTTTTTCGGCATCGTAGAGACGATACGCTTTTGTCTCAGGGGAATATCCAACGAACACACACTCTCTTCCTTTTGCCTGAAACTTACCCTTCCTCGGTTTATCCAGCTTGTCGGATCCAGTGCAGAAACACGTGATCCAAAGGTGCGAAGATGCTTCACAGATGGCCTTCGCCCTTTTCATAACTCAAAGGGAGTCCCTCCATTGAGAACTTTAGTTCGATGCGGTTCGCACAACTTCAGCCCACAGAAATGCCGGTACGTTTGCGTACATTAGGAAACTTTTTGCCATTTCTATTGTTTGACATTCAACATAACTTTTAAATAGCTTGAATTTTTCAAAAAACTTCACTCTTTGTGTGCATAAAGTAAACAAAGTTCTTTCTTGTGTAATCGTCGATAAAACTAACCACATACCGATTTCCGGCGATTGAATTGACATAGGCCCGCATACATACAGTATGTCAAGAAACTGAAATAAGTTGAATTTTTGACTTTAAAGCTAAAAATAAAGAGTTCTTTGCTTAATTAAACGCATTTTTTTTTTCGCACGGGTCCCACGGCCACACCTCCGCCCAACCGACCGAGGGGCGCTGCCGTGTATCGTACGGCTCGATTCGCGAGAAGATATAGACGCGATATAAAAAAGAGAACAGGAACGAGGAAATGAATATAATGTGAAATAACTATGTTAAATATTAGTGTTAGTAGGATCTAATTATGTAATAGAAAAGATAAAATCGATTGCTTTAATAGCGGCAGAGAGTCAAGATTACAGATAATAGAATAAAGTCTATTATAGTCAGAACATAACATACATTTATACAATATAATAAAACACTTGTGAGGAGTCTTAAAACTCCCCACAAATCTCGTGTAGGGGAGTGGCCTAGCAACAGCCGCGATGCAAGGCGGCCAGGGCAAAACGGAGACCGTGAATTAACGGTACCCCGTTAGGTCTTGGACTCGAGCGGGCCAAGGGCACAGGGGTCGAACGGTAATGGTGCGGATGTCGGACAGGCACAAAGAAGACGCACCGTGAACTAACGGTACCGCTCTAGACCTTGGACTCGAGTTGACCAAGGGCACAGAGGTCGACCGGTAACGGTGCGTGCACAAAGAGGACGCACCGTGAACTAAAGGTACAACTGTTGGATCTTGTACCCAAGCGGTCCGTACGCAAAAGGGGAAATAACGGGATCCCCGCGGTCTATAAAGGGACGGCGCAAGTGCAGCTCGAGGCAGTCAGTCTCAACACGCGAGGAGTACGAACGCGAGGATAGTCGAGGAGAGTACCGGCGCGAGTCGCGCGGTCGGCGCCCAGTCGGAACGGGGTCTGAAGGCGGAGGAGTAGGAGACAGTTAATGAGACAGTGAGATCGCGTGCGGAAGGAATCCGAGCGTCGGAGTGTTACCAGAAGGATCTCGGAAGTTTGAGCGCGCGGTCAAACGAGAAGAAAAGGAGCAGTGCAAGCATCGGGCGGCAAGAAGACCGAAGGACTCAGAAGGACGAATCACCACAAGCAAGTGGAGATCCTGGGAGTGGAGGAGAAGGATCTGACGTGTCGTAAGGATCATTGGAGTCAGTGGCTAGCAAAGGTGGTCCCAGGACAAGCGTTGCCTCGCCCAAGGACGATGCACCATGCACCATAACATCCTAAATCCATTCCGGCCGGCAGAAGGACCTTCAGAAGCTAAGGCAAGAACCCGACGTGTCCTTAAGGGTCAGTGGAGTCAGTGGTCGGTATAGGTGGTCCCAGGACGAGCGTTGCCTCGCCCCAGGACGATACACCCTAACCCCATAACATCCTAAACCCAGACCGACCGGCGGGTGGTCTTCTAGCGGAGACGATTGCGACGCAGCGGGTTCGAGAAGGACAGTGGAGTCAGTGGTCGGTACAGGTGGTTCCAGGACGAGCATAGCCTCGCCCCAGGACTATACACCGTGCCCCATAATATCCTAGTCCTGGCCGGGCCGACTCGTCGTCCACGGCAAGGAGCCAGCAGTACCACGGAGGCAAGGCGTTGCAAGAGAAGCGCCGCAGGAGTAGTAAGATCTCCGGAATATAATATAAGAAACAGCGGAATAAACGGCTATATTAAGAACCTATTGCGTTTCCTTGGTCGGGCAATCACACAAATCATAAATTTGGCGGGACGAACACACAAACTCTCTGAGCTAGCCGCTGCAACCAGTAGCGAGCGAAATAAAGAAAATCAGTTCGTTACACACTATTTATTTTATTTCAAATTTTTAAATTTGAATGGCAAAACCGATTATGGCATATTGTTGCTCATGTTGAATCTTGAGAGATATGCAATTCATTGTGTTCAAATGTATTTTCGTGTACATACATATATGGCTTTCTTGTATTGGGCGTCACACAATTTCATCACTTTTGTTGCATTTTACTGCTCCGTTATTTTAAAATTTCGTATGGTGACCGTGTTTTGCTGAATTGCTGCTAACATGACCGTGGTTTTATTTTCATTAATATTTGAACATTTAGTTTTGTCACAACACATATGTGAATTAGCACCCATGTCAAGGCACCATATATTTTTTCACTGCAATCACGAGTGCGATGTCCTGGTTTTTGGCAATTGTAGCATTTCCTTTTAAATTAATTTTTGTTGGCGATTGTCTGCTTACTGTTTTTGTACTTTGTGTGTGTGTACACAGCTTCTGTTTCTTCTAGATTCTCTTCTTTTCTGGAGCCTTCATCGAGTAACTGGATTTTGCCCATTTCAAATGGCGGCATCTCGTTGCGGGTTGACCTTCAACTCGTCTTCCAAATTTATTGCGAGCTCTGCCAGTTTATCAGTTATGTTTACAAACGAATCAACATACTAAGACGCAGTATCCCTAGAACGCATTGTTAATCTCACTAGTTTTTGATACAACTGAGTTTTTCTAATTGGTCCCGCCGGCATATGAATTCTGCGCAATTTTATCCATGCTTCTGCCGATGCTGTGCACGACTTTATATGTATCAACTTAATATTCAATATTAAACCAGCTAAAGCATTTTGATCAATTGTTTCCCACTGCCTGCGTTGCTTCCATTTGAAGCATTCCACAACTCCGATGTAATTAATAAACTCCGCATAGACACATATGTCAAAATTTACGTTAAAACACCCGCGCAATGTTGTATTGTAAACGTTTAATGAAGAAGTGAACTCAGTAAGAGTACGTGCATACATAAGAAAATGAAGCCAAGCATACGATAATACAATGTTGCCGGACCGTTGGTATGAACTTTACTAACAAAAGATATTCGATATTCAACTTAATCGATATTCAACATTTCTGACTTTTCAGAAGGAATTGGCGCGCTTGCGAATTCCAAGACTTTGTTCTATCTTTCTGTCGATTTTCTTCCGCTATTCCGCTATTTTCTTCCGCTATTCGAGCATTATTTGTTACTCCTCCTGGCCGGTTCACGATTCCCCGAGATACCAGCTATCTTTTGTCTGCTTTTTCCTTTATTACTCACTTTTGATGATGGTTGATATTGGAGCGCTTTCTCTTCTATGCTGCTTTAAAGCCAATTGCAGTAGTTAGCACTTCCTTAAGGCTAACGCCTCTTAGCAATTAGGCAAAAGCTGCCTTGCGGCACGAAAAATATCACTACATTTTTCACTATATTGAATTTAAATTTCGGTTTTAGGTTTGTCGCTTGGGAGCCCTAAGCTCCTACTCCTCTGTTTTGGTACAAATACGTTTTCATAAAATATTCCTTTTAAGATAATTTCTAACCGTAACTTTTATGGATGTGTATGGACACATGTGAGGGATATCAGAATAACTCAAGGATTCAAATTGTGTAGTCACAATATTTGGTTTTAAAGTTTGTAAGCCTTATGATAGGGCCGTCTGGTATTTAACTACCGCTTAGCGCGACGACACGGTCACACTGGTAGGAACTATTAAAGTTAATGCGCAAACACACATGGCGTGATCATGGAAAACTTGGCTAAAATAAGGATGAGCCAAAAACTGACCTGCTGGCAGCAAATTCTGACCACCTTGGGAACGAGTTCCATGTCAGAGCAGGAATGGAATACTTTTTTCAGGGGGTTCCTCGAAAGCTGGCAAAATCCCTACTGTATCCAAACCAGCTGCGTAAGAATTCCGTACATTTTATCGGAGAACTACTAGTTTATTATATGTTCTAATCAACCAACAGGATCCGAGTATTCCGCTGAGACAGGAGCTCTTGGTCAGACCGAGGAAAGCTGTGCAGGAAAATCCGCATGGGCCAGTGGCCACACCTCCAGAGTCCCCTGTTTTCCTGGAACCCATCAATTCAACCGCGCCGCGTGAACATCTGAGTCCCAGCAAGTCCCTTGATTTCTCAGTAAATTCAACAGGTTGTCATCCTGGTGATGGGGAAAGATCTCCAAGTGTTTCAAATAAAAATTGTACGCATAAAAATCCTGGTGACTCCAAATATACTAAAATCTGGAAGCAGAGCAATATTCATACGACTTCCAGTTCCTCCAAAGCTCAAATTTCCATGCGCAGAGATTCTAAACTCTCAAGTACGAAGAAGCGCCCAGTTACGTGTCCACTTGTAGACGATACAACGGATGATTCGCGCAAAAACCGAGAACCACATGCTAGTGCTTCCAAAAAAAATGTTTTCAAGTCCAGAGAGGCATCGCCCAATGCTCCAAACTTGACGAAAGATTCATGTGCTTTTCCAGATGTTCTTATGTTAAGTCCCAATTGTGCGTCTAAGATAACACAACGTGGAAATTCATTTGGTCAGACGCAAGATTACAAAACTTCTCCAGGGAAAATAATCAAACGTGTTCCCAGATATAAATCACAATTCTTAAAGCCAAAAACCGGGAAAGTACATAATTTAGGAGACAAATCTAAGAATAAACAGCAGTCGAAGACTCCACCGCCATTCCTGCTCGACAACGAGTACAAGGAATCAAGCGACGACTCGGATGACCAACTGCCGCTTTCAAAATTGTCGCTAAAGATGAAAAGAAATAAACTAAATCCCCTTTTTCTTTGTGGCAATAAAGATTGCAGTCCTGCTCCTGAGAAAGTGAAGCTAAAAGGAGGACGTCCCGCACAAAATAAGAAAGAGCAGCTGCCATGGGAGCCATCAATATTAACTAATTTGACCGATCAAGGCAAGCGATTAGCAGAGCCCCTTCGAAAATCTGTTAAGAAACCTACCAAACAGAAGAAACGAAGACTTAGAGCGCCTCCGCAGTCAAAGACTCAGGAGAAGCAATCAACTCACGAAATGATCAGTGAGCAGGCCAAAACCATCTCAAAAGCATCTGGACAGCAGACATCTAGAGTCCATAGGAGCTCGTCACCAAGCAATATAAGGAACAATAGCCTTAAATTAGTAAGCAGTATAATGGTTTTTACATCACCTAATAACTTCCTTTTGTTACCGCAGATAAGCGCCAAAATGTTGATGCCAGCCCATAAGTCGCATACTGCGATCAACTTGAAATGCTCAGAAATCGATGGACTCGCTGAGAAGGATTTGTGCCACAAGCTTGATGCTACAAACGCTTGTCCTAAAAATCGCTGCGATGACCTATACGAACACAATATCAATTTGTTTGGCGACGAGGATAACTTCCAGATCCCACAAGACTATGCAACAAACAATATGCATGTGGGTCAGCCTCTGGGTGACGCCTCCGAGATCGATCGCTGTCTGGAGAACTTAAACAATAAATCACCAAGCGAGATCGATACACAGCTTGTCAATACCAGCAAGTTCTTAGAGAAGGTGACGAGACCATCGACAGTGGAGGTAGACAAATCCGATTTAATGGACATCTTTATGGGAGGAAATGAAGAGTTGGACTATGAGTACGACGATGATGATGTGCTCTCGGTAGCTGCCTCCTGGAATGGACTCGACGATGAGAATGTGCCTGAGGTCGAACCGAGGAAGGTAGCGAAAACTGCAGAGCAGTTACCCAAAACCGAGCCTTCCACAGAAACACTTAAGCCAATCAAAAAAGAAAACGCACAAAAAAAGCAAAACATAAAATCGTTTCAAATTCCCAAACTGAATGCTAAAAATCTGAAGACACAGCCCTCCGTAATGCGTTCCCTGTACGAGAAGGAGGAGTTGAAAAAGATTAAGGTGTTGGCAAAGCCTGCGCCGCCTTCACAAGGGGATAAACCCTTAGCTGAATACAATCGTAACCAACGCGACGAAGCAAATGCTGCCCGACGGGCCAAAGAAAAATACCCAGTATTTGCTCCACCATATCGTATAGCACCAGAATCGGCAACTGCTCTGGTAAGCGCCAACAGCCAACAGGTTATACCGCAAGTACACATTCCCACCTCCCAAGAGGGTGTTAATTGGATCAAAGATGTGTTTGGGATAAGGTGCATGCACAGTGTGGACAACAAATGCATCTCTTTTAATTGTGATCATACGAGGAACAATTTGGGTGAAGTCCAGCAACGATTGATGAGGATGGACGACGACACCTTGGTGAGCCTCTACCGACAAACGAAACGAAGCTTTTTCCTGTTCCAGACCTACTACACCTCGTTCGTGGATATCTTCGAATTACGCCATCTCTGGCAGTATCTGCTAATCATGCTGGTCGACTGCCGCTTGTACAAAAGCATTTCAGCTCCCCTACTGGCACACGTCTATGAAGCTCTCAGTAAGTGCGGAATGCAGAAAGAGGCTGTGAAAAGGATAATGGAGCATGTGTGGTTGCCATGCAAAGCGCACAAATATCGGGATCTGATGCTAACGACGCTAAATATTCTGTCCAACGCTAACTGGGAGGACTATTTCGATAAGCTTACGCAGCTGGACACGTATTATAACTTTAAGATACCCCATAAGAACTTGATCACCATACTTAAATCTTCCGAAGACTGCTCAGATAAATTTGCAAAGGCTGTTAAGTTGATCACCCTCCATCCAACTTCTATTTGTACCAACGAAACTATTATGTCCATTTTAAGCAGCGCATCGAATGAAAGTGCGAGCGCAATCCAGGGGCCGCCAGGAGCGGGTTCCTGTCATTCCTCGTTCATTGCACCAGCTGCTGCCGTTCAGCCTCCACACTTCACAGTTCCTAATTTTGGACATTTGCCAACCCATAGCTTTAATTATTCCGATGAATATACGACCAATATACATCATTTTGATTAAGCAAATGAAAATGAATGAAAAATGACTGTCATACTTGACATCTATCATAATCTCTTCATTTACCTTGATAAACATAATTGAATAAATTAAATTATCAAATGATTATTACAAATATTTTGTATTACAGAAACTATCAATAAAGTAAAAGTTGCGTAATACTTTCTATTTAAAAGTTTTATTATATTATTCTTAGAGTAGCACTAATAAAAATCGAGACTTATCTTTAATACAGATCTGACCTATCTCTTCTGCTTGCCCTTGCTCCAATTCTTTTTGCCAAAGCTCTTCCTTCCACCAGCGCCAGGCTTGTGGCCACCGCCAGTGCCGCCCATTGGTTTTATGCGTTTGCGTGCGCCCGTGAAGTTCTCCGAATCATCGTTATTGTCCCCGCCCCTCTTATGACCCTTGCCACCCCTTGTATCTTCTAGATCCTTCAGCTCCAGTTTGGCGGTGCGCTGTGCCTCGGCCACTCGTTCTTGAAGGGCCATCACCTCATCCTCCTCACACTTATACAGTGTCAGTTGCTTCCCCAATAGATGTTCGATGCGCTGATACAACTCAATGTCATACTGGCTCACGAGGGTTATGGCTTTGCCGGAGCGACCTGCTCTTGCTGTTCTTCCCACGCGGTGAATGTAGTCTTTGCTGTGCGTTGGTATGTCGAAATTGACGACAACATCCACATGAGGAATGTCCAGGCCGCGGGACGCCACGTCCGTCGAAATGAGTATTGACCGGTTTTTGGTCTTGAATTTGTTTAAAGCAGCCAGCCGCTTGTTTTGCGACATTTGACCATGCAGCGGAATAGCAGCCAATCCCAACGCACGAAGCATCAATGCTGTCTTTACCGTGTTATTGCAGGTGCTGCAAAATATCATGAAACTGTTGCCTGCCAGCTCATTAAGGATATGAACCAAATACACATCCTTGTATTTGACAGGGATAAACAAATATGATTGCTGCAACTGCTCAACCGTCTGATACTTGTTAGACACCTCTATCTTTACAGGATCCTTGAGGGAGGCACGCTGCAGCTTTTTTACTTTCTTGGTCATGGTCGCACTGAACAGAAAGGTTCGTCGTTCACGCGGCAATACTTTCAGAATCTTGTCCAGCTCCACCTCAAAGTCCATGTTAAGAATGCGATCCGCCTCGTCCATGACCAAGTATTTAATAGCCTTAAGGTTAAAACCTTTCATGTTTTCTAGATGATCAACCAAGCGACCCGGTGTGGCAATTATAATATGCGGCTTCTTGGCCAGTTGAAGACCTTGGGCTACCATGTCCATGCCGCCGACTACCACGCAACACTTTATGCCAATCCCGCTACCTGAAAAAACAGAGCTAGATTTAGTTTGGCAGAAGGAAATTCAAGAATACGATAAATGAGAAGATTTTTTTTACTCAGAGGTAGTGACGAATAGGAAAATTATAATTTCATATTTTCGTGGATACACAAAATCAAAACAAGTTTAACATCACTGCGAATTAAAAGCACATAAATTATGCTAAAACTCACCAAGGGCTTCAAACTGCTCGCCAATTTGAAAGGCCAGTTCCCTCGTGGGGGTCAGCACGAGGGCAAAATACCGCTGCGGATTCTCGAGAAGAGCGTGTAAAATTGGTAAAGCGAAGGCGCCCGTCTTGCCGGAACCGGTCTCCGCCAGGCCAATTACATCCTTGCCCTGTAAGGCTACCGGAATGGCCTCACGTTGGATCTTCGAAGGCGCCTTCCACTTCAATTCGTCACATGCTTGACACAAAGCCTCATTGAGACCCTTAGAAGAAATATGTCCATTAGTTTGAATTTTAATTTTAATTAATAGCGGGGCTCATACGAGATCTTTCCATGTTAGCTTCTGTTCCTCGGCTGCGTCGTCCTCCGGCTCGGAGCCATTAGATAGCTTATCTTCGCCACTTTGTGCCGCCTCGTTGTCCTCTTCCACATGGTCGTTATCTCCATCTTCCAGCTCCTCTTCGCCACTTAAATCCTCATCGTCGTCACTCGTTTGCAGCTGCGTCTGTTCGTCCTCTGAAGTTTCCGACATTTTGTTACATGAGTTTCAGCAAAATTTCACGCTACGGATATTACCAATTACAGCACGTGGTCGAAAGGAAAGAGTTAGAGGTGGTAGAATAGAAATATCTATTTGCGATAGTATCGATATAGTTGCGTTTTTGAAACAGTGCAGATGATTACTTTCGATAGCTTAAGTGCGTTAATATCACATACACACTGCCGCTTAATACAATTTGTAACTCATTCATATAGAGCCATGACCTCAATTACAGGAATTAATTATACTGCAAATAGTTTGTTTTTCAGAAATATATTTATAATTGAATAAAATCGTCATGTGTGAGAAAATGGTTTAATATTGTGATTCTGTCACTTCAGTTATATTTGTGACAAAGCTTGAGGATACAAATTGGTATTCATCTTTTACCATCGCCCAATATTAAATTAATGAAACGCCAATTAGAGGGTTATCTGTCATGAATTTATCCTAAAGATAATTTTGTCAACGAATAAATGTTATGCTATTATATGTATATATATTTATATATTATTTTATATATTATTTCTAAATAATATTCCAAATAGTTTTTTGTTTTAATTTTGTAGAAACATTAAAGATTTAATAAAAGGAAATTTTACTTAATTTTTTCTTATTATTTTGGATTTTCAAATTTTCATCTCTAATGTTTGCGATCTATTGACGTTATGCTTGGGTATACATTATCGTACTGAGAGGTTCAATGAGGTTCACTTTAGTCAGGAATTGTTTCATTTATTTTTAAATCCGATAGCGGAAAAACAAAAACGTTGCAGAATTGTCACATCCAACTTAAGGTCGCCGTGCTTTTCAACACTTGCTCGCTATAATCACAGAAACAAGTGACGGTCACGCTCCTTCGATTATTACTCCGAACCTATCGGAGCCTATCGTTCGTCGATATCGGGTCCTATCATATAAAATATTGATTAAATTTACGCAAATACAAAATTTTCTTGTTCCGATGAAAAGTAAGCACCAAACTTACGGTTGAGAGGGATATTTAAGAGAATAACATGTGCGTTGGCGAAGACCATACCACATAATTATTTATCAGTTAATTCGTGGCGATGCGGTTGACAAGTGAAAACGCCTACTAAAGAGAAACTGAAACCTTCAGAAAGCGAGTAAAGGGGGCAATCTATATTTACAACCTGTCCATTAAGATCGGTTAATATTTTTGCAAATGCTTTACAGGTAAACCATAAAAATCCATTGTGAAAATTTATGGGGGTGGTGGATACTCAATAGGCGCTAGACGTAGTAAAGAGAGCGGCGAAAAGAGTTCGGAGCGAAAGAGTGTGTATTTGATGTGTACTCAAAAGTGGCCGAAGAGAGCGCACTAATACACACGCATACCGAGAAAGGACGATAAAGAGGTAGAGCTTTCCGTGGAAACTAGGATAAAGTGTTTGCCCAAAATGAACCCGGCGGTGGATGCGTGGGCGGTGACTCCGAGGGAGCGTTTGAAGTACCAGGAACAGTTTAAGGCACTCCAGCCGCAGGCAGGATTCGTTACCGGCGCCCAGGCCAAAGGATTCTTTCTGCAGTCCCAGCTGCCGCCCCTGATTCTGGGCCAAATATGGTATGTATATGACGTCCCCATGAATCATCCACCGATAAGAGTTTTAATTCTTACTCATTTTCTTATCTCCAGGGCTCTGGCGGACACTGATTCCGACGGCAAGATGAACATCAATGAGTTCAGCATAGCGTGCAAGCTTATCAACCTCAAGTTGCGCGGCATGGACGTTCCCAAAGTTCTTCCTCCCAGCCTGCTGTCGTCCCTTACCGGCGATGCCCAGAAAACCCCCTCGATGACGCCACGTGGCTCCACAAGCTCCTTGAGCCCTTTGGATCCACTCAAGGGAATAGTTCCGGTAGTAGCTCCAGTTGTTCCCGTTGTGGCTCCTCCGGTGGCTGTGGCTGCTGTCATCTCACCGCCCGCAGTCTCAGTGCCGGCTGGCCCCACACCCCCACCCAGTAATCCACCTAGTCGCCACACGTCTATCTCGGAGCGAGCGCCATCGATTGAGTCTGTGTAAGCATCACTTAGAATCGAATTTTTGATTTAATATTATTAATGCAGCAAAGAATAGATAATTTAATTAATTAAATTTCAAATGTTCTTAGTTATAGAAATATTAGCAAAAACATATGTATAGCATCGTATCTGTTCTTAACTCCTCAATCAACTTTTATCCTTTTAGTAACCAAGGAGAATGGGCCGTTCAAGCTGCCCAAAAGCGTAAATACACGCAGGTGTTCAATGCTAATGATCGCACCAGATCTGGTTACTTAACTGGATCCCAGGCACGCGGTGTTCTCGTACAGAGCAAGCTACCCCAGGTCACGCTGGCCCAAATCTGGACGCTGTCTGACATCGACGGCGATGGGCGGCTGAACTGCGACGAGTTTATTCTTGCCATGTTCCTATGCGAGAAGGCCATGGCTGGTGAGAAAATTCCGGTTACCTTGCCTCAAGAATGGGTACCGCCCAACTTGCGCAAAATAAAATCGCGACCGGGATCGGTCTCAGGGGTGGTATCCCGTCCTGGCTCACAGCCGGCCTCCCGACACGCATCTGTTTCATCCCAGGGCGCAGTGGCAGTCGTGGATGCTGACCCAACAGCCGGACTACCTGGACAATGTAAGTGCCTAATTAACTCCTTTGCCAAACATGTATATATAGTCTATATATTAACACTTGTGATTTCGCGTTCCCCAGCTTCCTTCGAAGACAAGCGCAAGGAGAATTATGTTAAGGGTCAAGCAGAGCTGGATCGTAGGCGCAAAATTATGGAGGACCAGCAGCGCAAGGAGCGGGAAGAAAGAGAGCGAAAGGAGCGTGAAGAGGCTGATAAGCGTGAAAGGGCTCGTTTGGAGGCCGAGCGTAAGCAGCAGGAGGAACTAGAGCGACAGCTCCAACGCCAGCGAGAGATTGAGATGGAGATGGAGGAGCAGCGCAAGCGGGAACTGGAGGCTAAGGAGGCGGCCAGAAAGTGAGGACTTTCATCTTGCTTTAAGCGGCAAAAAAATTTATAAAATTTCTATCGCATCAGGGAGCTGGAAAAGCAGCGCCAGCAGGAATGGGAGCAGGCTAGAATTGCCGAAATGAACGCACAGAAGGAGAGGGAACAAGAACGTGTTCTGAAGCAGAAGGCACATAACACCCAACTTAATGTGGAGCTGAGCACCCTGAATGAAAAAGTAATGTTCTTACAGTGCAACTAATCTGCATGGCCGGCCCATCTAACTAGCTCGACTTAATTACAGATCAAGGAACTTTCGCAGAGGATTTGCGACACTCGCGCCGGCGTGACAAACGTAAAGACCGTTATCGACGGAATGCGCACCCAGCGCGACACTTCCATGTCCGAAATGTCGCAGCTGAAAGCGCGCATCAAGGAGCAGAACGCTAAACTGCTTCAGCTCACTCAGGAGCGGGCCAAGTGGGATGCCAAGAGCAAGGCCAGCGGGGCTGCCTTGGGAGGGGAGAATGCTCAGCAGGAGCAACTGAATGCAGCATTCGCACACAAGCAGGTGAGCTTTGGCTAAACGTAAAGTTATAGTATTCACCGGATTCTCTATAATATTATTTTTCTTTTTCTACAGTTAATTATTAACCAAATAAAGGACAAAGTCGAGAATATCAGTAAAGAGATAGAGTCAAAGAAGGAGGACATCAACACTAATGATGTACAGATGTCTGAGCTCAAGGCCGAGCTCTCCGCTCTAATCACAAAGTGCGAGGATCTGTACAAGGAATACGATGTGCAGCGCACCTCGGTGCTGGAATTGAAGTACAATCGAAAGAACGAGACTAGTGTATCGTCGGCCTGGGACACAGGCTCTTCCAGTGCTTGGGAGCAGACGGGTACGACTGTCACCGATCCCTACGCAGTCGCGAGCAATGATATCTCCTCACTGGCCCCTGCAGCTGTGGACTTAGGTGGACCGGCCCCAGAAGGATTCGTAAAATATCAAGCAGTATACGAGTTCAACGCACGCAACGCCGAGGAGATTACTTTCGTGCCTGGTGACATTATCCTGGTGCCATTGGAGCAGAACGCCGAGCCGGGATGGTTGGCTGGCGAGATAAATGGCCACACCGGCTGGTTCCCTGAATCCTATGTGGAGAAACTAGAAGTCGGTGAAGTTGCTGCTGTCGCCGCTGTCGAAGCCCCGGTTGATGCTCAAGTAGCCACCATGGCTGACACCTACAATGACAATATCAATACCAGCTCGGTTCCGGCAGCTTCCGCAGATCTGACTGTCGCCGGCGATGTCGAGTATTATATAGCCGCATATCCTTATGAGTCTGCCGAGGAAGGCGATTTGAGCTTCAGTGCCGGTGAGATGGTCATGGTCATCAAGAAGGAGGGTGAGTGGTGGACAGGTACCATTGGTAGTCGAACGGGCATGTTTCCTTCGAACTATGTCCAGAAGGCTGATGTAGGCACAGCGAGCATAGCAGCTGCGGAACCGGTAGAATCTCTTGATCAGGTAAGTGGATAGATAGTCAATAATTAAGTTATGTCTGGGGCCATTTGCGTTTTAAATTGATTCGAACTAGAATCAACAATTCTAATAATATTATGTATAGAAAATCGTGTACAATTTCATAGTAAAAAAAGTGAGCGACATTATTTATATTTGGTCAAAGTAAAAAAGTGAACTTAGTTCCCAAATAAGAGATTTGAAACGCCAAATTTGAAGACAGGCCAAAACTTTATCTTACTTGTCAAGAGTTTACAATCCCAAAGTCCAAAGTCGTGTCTAACCGTTGCCCTCATGTCCATCTACTAATCCATTGCTTTTCATGTGCTGTGCTTTTTGCCACCGTTGTTACACTTGCACTGACCCAGGAGACGACGCTAAACGGCAACGCTGGCAACACCGCCGCTCCCGTGGAGGCACAGGAGCAGGTTTACCAGCCGCTGCCTGTTCAGGAGCCCAGCGAGCAGCCGATATCTAGCCCAGGCGTTGGCGCTGAGGAGGCGCACGAAGACCTCGACACTGAAGTTTCCCAGATAAACACACAGTCCAAAACACAAAGCAGCGAGCCTGCCGAGAGCTACAGCCGACCCATGTCACGCACCTCTTCCATGACACCAGTAAATAGTTGACACAGCCCGTTACCACTTAATTTATAGTTTCATTTGATTAACTAACATCTTTTTGTTCATAATTTTGCAGGGAATGCGTGCCAAGCGGTCTGAGATTGCTCAAGTAATCGCGCCCTATGAGGCAACCAGCACGGAACAGCTTTCGCTAACGAGAGGCCAGTTGATAATGATCCGTAAGAAGACGGACTCCGGCTGGTGGGAGGGTGAGCTGCAGGCAAAGGGTCGCCGGCGGCAGATCGGATGGTTCCCGGCCACTTACGTGAAGGTTCTCCAAGGCGGGCGCAACAGCGGGCGGAATACTCCAGTTTCCGGTAGTCGAATCGAGATGACTGAACAGATCTTGGGTTGGTTTTTGATTTTCGTATTATGATTTAAATAACTTATTTTATCTATATCGTTTTTCCCATGTAGACAAGGTCATTGCTCTCTATCCGTACAAAGCACAAAATGACGACGAGCTGTCGTTTGATAAGGACGATATCATTAGCGTTCTGGGTCGGGATGAACCGGAGTGGTGGCGTGGCGAGCTGAATGGCCTTTCCGGTCTCTTCCCTAGCAACTATGTGGGACCCTTCGTTACGTCCGGTAAGCCAGCGAAAGCTAATGGCACCACCAAGCAGTGAATCTCACCTGCCGATCCAGCTTAGCTCTCTAGTTACCACATTCCGTACACATATTATGTTATTTTTACTCTTATTTTCGAATTATCCATTATCAATGCCAATAAGTTCTCGCCTTTTGCTATTGAAAAACCCACTTTAGTGTTTATTTGTTGCAATATTTCCAAGATGTATCTAATTGTTAATTGTGATTATTTAGTTTTTAGATTTACTCTTAAGCTTATCCTTAGCGAGCTCTCTCTTTTCTTTTAGATAATTTCTATTGTTAATTCATTTATGTATTTATTTAGTCTGCATAATTATATTTTGTATTTCAATAATTGTACATAAATTAAAAGAATTAAATGCAATTTCGATCTTAATTGCCAACAGGAAACGTATAACGAGCCTTCGGGTTTGGCCTCTAAGCGCTATCAGGCACTTGCATGCAGAGAAGCCGATAGATGATCTACATGATCCTTTGGGAGTTGGGTTAGCTTAAGATCAGCATCAGCAGCAGCATCAATATCCTCAGTAATTACCTAGCGGGAATTCGTACAGTATTCTAGAAAGCTTAAAAGTTGGTTACATTCATTGTTCAACCTGAAAGTCTATTCATAATGTTTATCCTATTCGGTGTAAAATTCCCTCAACTTGATAGAATTAGTAGGCAGATATCATCTGAAATCATTTACAGAATCAAACACTTCTTTCACGTTCGTAACAAATCAAACGAAAGATATAACCGAATTGTAGTAAGCCACATTTTAAAGGGTTTATATAATAATCTGCATATGGAAACTACAATATACATAAGGATATCAAATGACATTTGAAATTTTGTTAGATGTAGATGTGTTTATCGATCAAATCCAGAATATTCAGCAGTTTTTTCCCCAAATGCTACCACAAATACGCAAATAGTATCTATAACGATGGTTTTCTGTGTTTTCCAATAATATCCGAATGTAATTGTATATACTAAAAGTATTAAAACCAAAAGTGGGAGTATACATTATTGTTAACTAAATATTAAGCATGATGACCATTTACTTCTATCTTTATAAAGACATCAAGTTTAATGGAAAAACGGGAAATATAATTGTAATGGCTAATTTCAGTATAAACTTTAAAATAACATAATTGATTTAATAACTAATTTAAGCGCTTATCTGAACTGCCATAACTGCATTAATTTTACGTGTATTGTCTCATTGATAATGTTACATTTGTTTGCAATGTAAAAACTAAGTATGTACAAAATCCACACATAGTTCTTTCCACCCGATTGGATTGAAAGTCGGATATTATAGAGGGCCACGTTATGCTGTTCGAATCATTCTATGCTAGTTGCATTTAGTCTATTTAACAAATCACACCACACATGTATCTATCTATCTCGTACATATGAAGAACACTGTCAAATGCCTTTCAAAATGATAACCAAACAGTCACCTTAAGCGGACTAACTTAATAGTAACTTGTTATTGCATACCACGACTACTTATGCGTCTACAACTATATTAAATGAAACCAAAGTAAAGAATCGTTATGAGACCCGCATGGCTGCGATCAGTTGATGCTGTAATCCCAACTGATCGGCTGGGTGGGTAGTTATAAAAGCATTAACACATATTTATGTAGCAAATGATGGGTTGTTTAATTCCACATATAAATGTACTAATAACTTTGAACGAACCACAAAAGAAGCATAGCATATACATAATATATACAGAAAATACTACAATTCCTTTTAGAAAACGCAAAGCAAAAATGTTAATTGAGATATTCGTCCCGCATATACACTCCTGCATACATATAATGCGTACTCATATAAGCGTACTTATTTAATCGTTACAAAAGTTTGTTATTGTAAACAATGCTTAAGCGTAATTACCGACGAGGCGCAATCCCGATCAAATGCAATAGCACACCTACACTAGGAATCACTTTAAACGCGAAATGAAGACCATCGATATATTTACCTATATACAAGCTGAAGTGTGGAGAACTTGCAGAACTTTTCTGCAGACACGCAATGCATTCGAGTAAATATAAAGTGAATTCTTCTAGAAAAACAAAACAAAAGCAAAAACTACTATAAAACATATTTAAATATATCAGAAGAGCAAAAATATTAAATTAAATTATGAAAATAACAAATTACACATATTTGGAGCAATAAATGTATAAAAGAAGTTCAAAAAAATTACGTTCCTATCTTTGTTACTCGTAGACCAAAGAGTTTACTAGATTCGGTAAAGAGTGTGTAGCAGGTAAAAGAGGGAGTTGTGTACATTTCGAATATTCCGGATCCCTAGCCCAGTAGATGTGGCCAGTCCGTCCATCCGCCCACCTGTCGAGATTCCGAGACCTAAAGGAACTAGAAGCAGATTCAGAATGCAGACTCAAGTGAAGCAGGATTGTTTTTAACCGTGATTACAGCCCACAAACGCCCATTACGGGGGGATGGCTAGCGCTCATATTCTTAAAGATTTTGCAAATCTGCGTGCCAAACATGTTTAATGGGTATTAAAAACCTTCAGTGTATGCCTTGAAGTTAGTAGAAGCAAAGACACTAGAATAACTAGAACTAACTATTCTAGTGTCTTTGGTAGAAGAGTCGTCTTTGTACTGCTTGCTGCAGCATTCTATTTCTGCTTGCTACCTCTCTTGCGCGTCCTAGCTGAGTAACGGGTATGTAATAGTCGTGGCATTCGACTATAGTATCCATTTGTTATGTCCGGTACATTGGTACACTCGGCTATTGCGAACTTTATGGCCTGCACACCCGACGAATGCATTCATAAGAGTATTCATAATATTCATGCCTCTACACCCGCAGAGATCAAGACAGATCCAGGTGCCGGTGATAGAAGATCCAAGGCAATCCAGCGGTTATGGCAACAGTGGCGCGGATGCGATACCGACCAGGCAGATCAGCACGAAGGTTCATCCAACAATAAGCTGCGAGGCACTATACAGGCCGTGCACATAACCAAGCGGCGGGATGGCCAACTAATGGGATGTGCCTATGTCCGGTTTGAGTGCAATGAGCTGTTGGCCAGGTCCATGTTTCAGGAAAATGGGAATCAATTGGTTGGCAAAGCAGTGGTGGTCGACTGGCAGCCAGAACTGCCGAAAAAACGATTTCGTCAATGGCGTTGCTGGTAAAACAAAACCCATACAGAACCGCCCATACAAATACAACATCCGTAGTTGCTAATTCCAAGTGTCGGTTAAGATTGTTTAGCTTTCCTCAATAATTTTATTTTTAGTAAAATTTTTCTTATAAATTATTTAAAATCAGTTTAACAATTTACAATTCTTTGTTTAGGTTTTGCACAGTGTGTTTTTATTAAATTTTTGTTAATCTTGCGCTATCAATATTTATTTTTAGTTTTGAAGTATGCACATCTTAGGGCTTACGGTATGAAAATTGCAAACACGTTCTCGATTTCGTCAGTAATTGAATTCAATATTAGTTTTCTTAAGCAAGTAATTTATGAGCGAGCGTCCACAATAAAAATTGTTTTCACCACAATCAATGTTGACTTTGGAAATTCAGGGGATCAATTTATTTTCATTTAGAAAACCTGCTCATATTATAACACAGCTCTGATCTTTTGGTTATTTCAAAATGACAATTATCAAGATCCAGCTCTTCTTGTAGCTGGTTATTGTCTTACTGATAGAAATAAAATGCAAAGAACTAAGGTAACCAATTTTATCTGATCTGGCAGAACGCATTCTTGTAGGGAGCCTATTGGGATTACCACATAATAAGTTTACAGGTATGTAGATGGATTAATTAAAGTTCTATGTTACTATGCGTGTTGCCCGTGAGTTTGAAAATATATGTATTTATTTTGTGTTAATCGTAGTAGGTAGGTATGTGTTCCATATCCACGCTTTATCATTAGCAGTCCACGCAAGTATATTTAGGTAGGTAGGTTCCAGAATACGTCCCACTCCGGTTATTGGCTACTGTGTTCTGAGTTGTCTCCGTGCCTCCCCTTGGGTCTGGTCTGGTAATTAGAGTTCCTTCTCCCTTCTAATGCATCTTCAAATCTACGTCAGCATAGTAAATCTACTTGTTTCAACTATTCCTAGTTTTTACTTGGGATTTGAGCACGTTCATAATGCTTGGTTAGCTCAATCCTAGTCATACACTCAAATTCCACACTGAAGATATTGCAAATCTCTCGCTCGTTCAAACATGATCCATTGGTTATCTATATCTTTATCTTTCTCGTTCGTAAATGTTTACAAAAATAATTTTAAGTTTCATAACTCTGTCCGTTTTACTGTCAAACACCAGTTACTTCATTTGTGTATATTTCATAGTTAGGGTAAGCTTAAGTTTTGCTCAACTGTATCTGCGAAGTAACCTTGTTTTGAAACTAGTTATAAGGGGGCTGGAGTAATACAACAAGATGTAAGATCTCATAGAGAAGGCTATAGAAAATCTGTTGTTTTATAACCTGCTTTAAAGCACTTTTCAGCACCGTTTCCAAATCATACAGTTCATACAGAGCTCATTGCCGTTCCCAAAACACTTTCGAAATACTCCTAAACTTTATTTATAATGATGAATGATGCAAGTTTACCGACAGTTCCAGCTGAGACAAACTTTACTGCATTATTTTTCGATCTGACTCTGCGGCTATACAGAAATTAATTGCTTTAAACTCTTTAATAACTAAGACTAAAATTGAACTAAACTAATCAAGCGCTTAAGTACTGCTTGCAACATATACTCGCAATGTGATTTCCAGTTAGCACATTTTGTCTAAATTACAAATAAAGAAATAAACGTTAGTTGTACGCTTAACATGAACTTTGGCTACGCTGTGTTAATTATTACACAATTCACAATTATCTTGCTTGCTATTTTGGAACACATCAGCTGAAATCACTAAATTATTTTTTGGATATATATGTTTGTGGTACATAATAACAATTGATCGGAACTAAACACAAAACTGGAAGTTAAAAATCTTAAAAAGCGACTTAAACGATCAAGAGAAATTAATTAAGTTATTCATATCTGGTGTTATATACAATTTTTGCTACTCCCTTATCTTAACATTTGTCCGATTCATGTGTTAATATAGTTATAAAGCTTTTTGGTCTAAACCTTATTTTGAAACTATTTTGCAACGTTTTTTCAACTTTTGGCTTACAAACTAGGTCATTTAAATGTGAAGTTAGCAGTTAGTTAGTAGAACATCTCATACGGGAATAGGCGCAGCCGCAAACTTTTTGAATTGTTTGATGGTGGTGCTGACACCGATGGCTCATCATCCTCCAGATCCTCTACGTCGCCATACGTGTTTGATACTCAAATGATGCTTTCGTCGTTGTTGCGGGTCAGCCGAATACTTGTCGTGGTGGTAGTGGCGGTGTTTGCTTCTGACCCGGATCCTGGACTAGATCCCGGTCTTCTGCCCGTGGCCGGTGTTGTAAAAGTGGTGACCACAATGTTCTCGTCATCGTAGGAATCGAAGTCCTCGTCCTCATCATCATCGTTCTCATCGGAGTCGGTTTCGGAGTCCTCGTAGTCCAACAGTGCCTTGGTCACCTGGTTCTTCCGGCCCGCCTGGGTCACGCCTGTACCGCCCACCGCCCCGGCGTTCATACGCCGGATCTGGGCACGAGGCGTGTTGGATGGGCGTGGCAGGAGCGGTTCCCTACCGCTCATTCGCATCAAAAGCTCGCTGTTCGCTCCGCCGGCTGTGGACAACGGTGCTCCGTCCCATTCATCGGAGTCCGCCGGCTCGCACAAGGACTTGGAGTGTCCATGCTGGTACGACGACTCCTCTGGTATTGTGTCTCTGTTGGTGGTGGTGTCGTGAGGAGTGTGCGGTGGTTGTAGGTGGTTGGTGGTTGGTTATCGATGGTGGGATGATGTGAAGAGAAGGAGTAGAAAGTTAATGTTAAAGTTGTGATCAATTTTGGCAAATGATTTCGTTTGGATATTCGTATGGTTTAATGTTAGCATGAGAGGCTACAGCTAAATTAGCTATTTATATTTATATAAAAAACTTTGTAAAAAAAGATAGCATTAAATATAATAAAATAAATTAAATATATTTTGGGCACTAAATCAAAGCAAATTAAAATGGAACAGGAAGATGGTAGGAGGGTTATAAGGAAGACATGTTTAAGGCACAGTATAACAGTTCTACTTTACATTCAAATTTTTGCACTACTGTTCTTAATAAATACAATACAATTTCTTTGAGTCCGCCGTTTGGATTTTTGTTGCAATTTAAGATTACGTAAAAAATTGGGATTAGCACACAGAAGAGTGTGGGTGTTAATTGGGCTCGATTGTTAGTTGTGCTGAGCCCAGGCACTGTGTTATATGTATAACACTTTGGAAGGATACTTTGTCTAATACTTACACATAGTTCGTGTGATTAAAGCCGTTTAAAGATACACTTTAGGCATAGAAATTGTGTCTAGGGAAAGTTATCACAGGTGCTCTCAATTGTATAACAGTTTGGTGTCAGTGTGTGCGTGTAGAAATATGGTGTGTGTTTGTGCATTTAGTGTACAGTTTAGCTAGTTAATTGCTCTGGCTCTGTGCTCGTTTCGGATTTGATTAATCAGATTCAATTGAGACGCCGCTAAAAAATATAATTTTTCATCAAATTGTTTACCAATGTAGTTGGTTTATAAACCGTTATTAGTTAGGATTTAGTTTGAATTTTGTTTCGGGTTTTTTTGGGTTCGAAATATTCACAAACAAAAAACACACCACAAAGGTATTACGTAATATCTTTCATTAATTGTTAACCTTTTTTTTAGAAATTGCTTTGCATAGTCTTGGGTATTGTGTTATATAATAAGATTGGAAAAGGCGGGGTGCTAATTAGGGACATATTGCATACATAACGGTTATATAAATAATACGAAAAAGCATATAAAAGACATAAAAACGGAGTGCAATCACAAAAATCAATGGAAAAAAAGAAATAATTAGGTCGTACTACAGTCGTATACTTGTTTTATTACTGTACTAGGACTGTTATACAAAAAATGGGGACTAGTCTATAAAACTGCAAACGTAATGTAACAACTCCAGTAACCCAGCATACTTCTTCCAATGCAAAATACGATTGCCTGCCACTGAGTCAAGCGGTCACACATCACCAATTAACAACATCCTAATTTCGGAGTAATTTATGTACAGTTGGGAAAAGGTCGAAAGTTGTTGGAGATCAGAAATCTGTTTTGAGTCAGTGCAAGAAATAAAGTTTGAAGCCAATGCAAGATTATTATCATCGAAATCGATTCAAGAACAGGAAATCAATTTCAGCTTAGATGAAAAGACATAGGGCTAGCAAAGTTTATCCTACGGGCTAAAGACTGTTACTCTACAATGATATGCACTGATCTGTGGCTCTATGTACAGTACTCATATATCGTGTATATATATAGTTAGTGTTTTTGGAATCGAGAGTTATCATATGCCAGCATACGCGGTATTTGGGAATTGTCTTTGTTTTTACAGAGTATCGAAATTCGTTAGTGGCCGGTTTGGTTGCTCAAGACATTGTGGTATCGTTTCAGTTTTAGATCTTTACTTCGCATGGTACGTATATGTGGCGCTGTCCTCCGATTTCGGGGAGGTTGGCGTTGAGTTTGTGGCGCTGGCTGATGTTGTATCTGTTGAATTGTTGGTGTTGTTGTTCTTGGTGGTTGATGTGCTTGTTGGTTTTACTGTAGTTGTTGTTGTTGTTGAAGTAGTAGGAGGTGGAGGAGAAGGGCTTGGAATCATGGCTGACCCTAGTAAGTTAGTTGCTCCCGGACTAAATTGCAAAATTCTACTGGGCCTTCGTCCAGTTGCAATGAGTCTGTAAAATAATCATCACAATAAAAGACACAGACGCGGCTCAACTACACAATATCCACATACACTGAATAGGGGTTTTTGAAGTATAGAACTGCAATGTGAGCAACGCTTTTTACTTTGCGACAAAGGGTGCAACATAAGACAGGAATTGGATAAGTTGGCGGGAAGAGTAAGCGGGAAGATTATGTAAGAAGCTGGGAAAATGCTCTTCAAATCATTTTCTAATGAAAAACTAAGAAAGGTTAGCCCGGCAGGCAGGTTTTGACGTGAAAGCTGTAGGTCTAGATCACTTGCCATCATTGGCTATGGATCAGTTTAGGATCATTATTTAAATTCAATGAAAATGACAGTTTAGGAATCGAATCAATGAAAATTTGTACTACTTTTAAACAAATAAGAGCGGGAAAGTACGAAAGCAAATAAAATATATATAGCTAAGCTACTGAATAAATTTTTAAATTTGAAGGTAAGTCAATGACAAATCATAGTGTTATACATATTAGTAAGCTATTAGTGTACAGGCGTAAAATGAAGAAAATACAACTGAAATGGGTCTTATACTAGCACTTTGAGAGAATTCACAGGATACCGCCTGCATCCGTCTCAGTATTTATATCAATTTATATTTGTTCGCGATTTGCCATTAGAATTTATATTTCTGAAATTCTAACAAAATGTGACATTTAAATTGATATTTTAGGATTTTTCCCAAGACAAATTTAATTCAGAGTTACGCTTTCAAAATATTACTCCTTTAAATTTCAGGATATTAATATAAGGCTAAATCAAAGACACTAGACACTGGAGCCACCTCTGGAGCCACGCCGAAAAAATCGTGTGCCCAAAAATCGTATGGCGATACGCATCTTGTTATTCTAGTGCCTTTGGCTAAGTATGTAAAGTATGGCTAAAGTATGTATATGACCCATTTCAGTCTGATTGAAAACACAAACAACGAGATAATTTTTGCACAAACCATGAAGATTAAGAGTAATGTGCGCAGACTTTTGGTGTCTGACGAAGTGGACATGGAACTTACCCGCTTAGCTCCAGCATGGAGCCCCTGCGAACGTTACGCCGGTGACTGGCCGTAACCGGAAATGGGCCGGAGTGACCGTCCGGACCTAGCTGATGCGCTCCGGCACCCAGCGAGCTGGAGGAGATCGACTGGGAGCGCTTGTCTAGCCGCGGATTGTGCATGGACGTCGATGGAGCGTTGGAAGGTTGGCTGGACATGGGCACCACCATCGTGTCGGAGCCACTGGCTGCCGAGTCCATGGCTCCTGTGCTGCCGATGCCAACGCTCCCGGCCTTCGAGCTGGAACTCTCACGGCGAAAGAGACCTATGACGGACTTGGGCTGTTTAGGCTTGTTTATACCACCTTTGTTGCGGGATCGTTGTACGCGTTTTCGGTGGTTTTTACAGGGAGTTCGTGTGATGTATCGTGTGGCACGTTGTGGGTGGGTGGTGGGTGTAGAAGTGGGCAACAGTTATCGGGGGAAACCAATGCGGGGAAAAGAGAGAAAGAAATAGGAATATTTTAGGAAACTCCCAACGAAATGAACAACAAATCAGTAAAGACACATAAAAACTGGGTGCAATTTTTCCATCGGATATAAGTAAGCATTTATATCGATATATCACTTGTGGTCAAAATACAAATATGTAAGCTATTTACATTTAGACAATCAAAAGCCATATTGATATTTTATTGGGCTTACACAGAAAACAAACTTTGCGAAACTTTGTTGTTTAAATATAATTTTGACGCGTCTGAATTTACAAGGTATTAAATACAGATTTAACTAATTTAAATTCGTCATTTAACATGGTACCTAAACATTTTCCAAAGCCAACTAGCTCCGCTTTTTTTCTGTGTTTTTCTGTGGTTTTTTCCAATTCACAAAGAGTAATAAACTGAGGACATAAATATTCAATACAGAAAGAAGAATCTTAGAAGAGCCCTCTCATAACTATTTCGAAGTTCTTGTGTGAATGTCAACTTTTCCCACCGAGTTATTGTCACAAAAAATAGTGGTTTATGTGGGTATGCATACATTACCTAGGAATGTTGCACTGGGGGAATTGTAGGCCAAGTACTCCTTGTTGGAGGCCCAAGCGGGAAACTCGTTCTGCTGCACTGCATCCGTGCATTCGTCGCCCTGCCTTTTCCACGGCAACTGGGATTCCGTGGCGGTGGGCGTGGCCACACGTCTTTCTCCGTCGGATTCGCGGGACAGATTTCGATCCTCCTCGGGAATGGGATGTTCGGCCACTAGATCAAACACAAATTTCGGGAAATATGAATGCATGGAAATGTTTGTATTTTAGGGAAAAATAAAACTATTGGCTTTGCATTGCATGCAGCATACAGTTTCAACTGCTGTTTTGGTTTTTAGCTGTCGATTGCTTTGTGGTTGGCCAATTCAGAGTATATTGTCAACATATTTTAAACTCAAGCGTAGCTAATGAGACAAGGAATACGTCAAAGGGCAAAAGACAAACAAGGTGCACTTAACTGAAGACAAATCAGGCTTCACAAAACGAAATTAAAATCATTACTTTTCCTTGGCGACAGATTGATTTACATAACATGGGTCGACCTAAGAAGGGCCACTGAAGCTGATGGTAAATATTTTGCGATTTCGTAGTGAGCTTTTAGAACAATTTATGTGTTGCCGAAAAGGTGATATTTCAATATAGAGTTGAATGCTCCGAGGACCATTTCTTGAAAAACATCCACCAGTATGTCATAAGTCGAAACACACAATAAATTCGATTTAAGGGGTCAAAATATAAAATACAAAACAGAAATTTGGTCATGCACAAAAATGCCATGCTCTGTTTCGACGCTTCTTCTGGTTCAGAAATTTGTAGTAACAAATTGTTTTAGGTAAGTCAAAGAAGCTAAATGCAGGTTATTTCGAGCTTTGCCAATAACAACTTCCAACTGCATTCAAGGACTAGAACTATCTACCAATCAATGGCAATGGTCGTCTACGAGTAAATTTACGTTAACGACGCACAAATAAAATGTAATGATTACTAATTGTATGGGCAGCTACGTTTAGGCAACACTAAGCACGTCTAATAAGTTGGGAATGGAAATCAAGGAATTAGAATTCATCGCGTTGGGAAAATAATTATAATAAATGATTAACTGAAATCGGAATAAGTGACAGAAAAGTCGACAGAATCGCGCAGAGCTGAATAAGTTAGATTGAACCAAGTTTAAGACACTTTTAAGAACACGCAATGCTGTGAAATGTATGGGTGAGTAGGTGAGATTTTCGTGGACTCTGGAGATAAGTTACATTTAAGTTTAGATTCAAAGTCATGTTAAGGCGACAGGCTTTGCTTGATAATGACCCCTTTTCAAAGTATCTCTTTACCGGGTAAAGCCCACAAATACTTATTAATGATTTGACTTTTAAAGGTAGTAAGCTATAAATGTTGGTAATAGGAAGCAATTTCTTTTGAAGCCTTAAAAATGTATTGAACGTCGGAAAAATATCAAAGATGTTAATACCATGAATCTAAGCACGCAAATGATCGAGAAGTGAGCTATATTATATATCATTCAAAACGATTGTTGCAGATGTCGTGGCTGTTTTGATCTGTTTGAGGGTGGAATGGTTGCTCTGAATATGATGTCTTTACCAATGCTCTGGTATGAACGATCCCGCCGCCACGGCAATATCAATTCGGCGGCCGTGGGCCCAATGGCCTGTTCCGGAGACTCTATATCTGTGTCCGGATTGTCGTCGGCCTTGGGCGCATAGTGCTGGACGACGATACGGGCCTTGGAGGCATCGAAACCCGGCAGGTTTTGGATGTGGGCTATCAGGGAATTGTTATTGGCACGATCCGAGTCAGCTAATCGTAATTTTTTGTAATCATTTTTTGTGTTTATATATTTTTTTTGCGCCCAGCAACATTTGTTTCGATTTGTGTGTTGGTTTTTTTGAAGTGATTGGTTTTCGAAATAATTGGAAAGGCATAAAACAAGAAAAATATGTAGAAAGTTCGTTGTTATAGCTTTTATTAGGTTCTCCTTAAGGGGTAAGATAAAAACAAATGCAAGAATACATTAAAAACTAAATCAATAAACAGAAAGTGGACAGGACTAGCAAAGCTCTTCCCAGAAAAATATTATTTGGCCTCAAATCTGTGTTATTCAATTCGTTTGATAATACCTTCTACAGAAACCGTGTTACGCTACTCAGCTAGTCGATTTATGTACACATACTCGTACAATCTTTAAAGATTTCGTTCTTTACAGGCAAAAATGATGGCATTTTTGTGTGAACAAAACAAACAAGGTGGGCGGCAAACAGGATATACGGATGTATGGAAATATTCAGACATTGCCATACGACTGCTGACAATGTAGAGAAAAGAGGTTCACACAGAGCAGGAGAAACAAGGATATACATATGAACATTTACAGAGAAGGGGGCAGATAACCATAACCATCTAGGGGCTGCCTATGCTCTATGTAGACAACCTCCTTACTCAAAAGTTAGTTGAAAGAAAAAAAAATGGGTTTACAAATAGAAATGGGTTACGGGCGTAATGAGAACACTTACGTGATGATTTGGCGGTGAAGGTCAGGCCATCATCCCAATCGTCGCTCGGGTTAACAACATTGATCTCGTTGGGATTCTGTTGGCACTCCTCGGCTGTTTCATTAAGCACATTGTTAATATAGTCTTTGTATGGTTCGGAATGAGTAAACAAACAATCGGGCAAGTCAGGATAATTTTGAGTGTGTGTTGCAGGTTGGGTTATTGATTTCGATTAGTGCACAAATTTCGAGTTTGGTTTTTGGCCAAATGTGTGAGGTTTTTTGGCATCAGTTGGAAGGAAGCGCGATGCAGGGAAGAAAGAGAAGGATTCGGATGAAATTAAATTAGTTACCAAATTAATACCAACTTTTTTAATTTTTTCCTTTTGAAATCGATTTTGATAGTAGGTTTAAAGGAGCTCATAAAATTATTAATTACTTGTACACGGAAAAGAAATAAGAAGACATGCAGGTAACGCAATGACATGGTTTTGCCAAATCACCTAACAAACTCCTCCTCATGAAGAACATAAATTAATTAAAAAAAAAAATGAAAACTTGCTTTTAGTGGGGTGCTTAACAAGAAAACTAAAAGTATCGTTAATTAGGTTAGTATGACGCATGAAACTTTACTGGGAACTTAAAATGTACTTCAATTTTCACTACAAACTAAGAATCGCACGAAACTAGACAGCGAAGTCGGATCATTGTACAATGAGAAACTTAATGAAAATAATAAGAACTTAATGATCGTTAGCTCTACGAACTGATTCGAGTTAAACTTTACGGACATTTTTTCATTTTTTGCTGTTCGATTGTATAAAAATTTGTTGCTGATTTTAGCGTCATTTACCTATTTCTAATCTACGATATTTGTTAAGTGAATTGTGAGTATGTCTTTTTCTGTAAGATTTTTTTCGTGAATGGTTTGAACTCGATTCCGTACCATTGGTGAGCTGCTTAGTGGTGCCGTTCTGTTGAAAGTCATGGAACGAGACATGATTCTGCTTAACGTTCTCCTTGGCCTCCTGTGGACAGGGACGGTATCCATTAAAATAGAATTCTTCGAGTACTAAATAAATGAAGTCGCTCACCTTGTTGCTGGCACCACGTTTGCTGCGTTTGTGATGTTTTCGATCATTAAACATCCGCCTGAAGTTCATTTGCATCTTGTAATTGACCTGCAAGAGAGCAACATTTGGGTTAGCCTTTTTTTCAACTGATATGCAAATGGCGGAAGCGAGTTTCTGGTGTTTTGGGTGGACAGGTACTCACCTGGGTGGACAAATCTCTGTCATCTACTGCGTGTCGGCTATAACTAAGACGACGGTGCTGTAAAAACATCGATGGGGCAAATTAATATCGAAATCATAAATTGGCAGTACAATGACGTAAGTAGACAGAAGTGGCCTTGCAGGTTACTTAGGTTGCCAGATAAGACAGTTACATTTTAATAAATTGAATATATGTTACGATTAATTGCATTTAACTAACGTGAACGTGAACTGAGTAACTTTTAACGGCTTTCAATAAACATTTTTACACCTTACGAATAGAGATTAATATCTATTAGGTGCTGGGCCTAAATTTTATTCCTTTCAAGTGCTTAGGATGTACGAGACGTTATGGTGAACTCAGCGAATGCTGACAAACAGAATAAATTAGTAATCTATGGAGCTTGAACAATGAGAACTCAGTAAAAGTAAAAGATATAAAAAAAAATTAAAGTAATCTTGGAAAATTTTAACAAATTTCTGCATAATGGTTAATAATTTCAATTATTATATGGCTAAGATTTCCATTATTATTTACCATTATGCAGAAATTTGTTACAATTTTTCATGATTACTTTCATGATGTAAGATTTCAATGATATATTCACGATTATAAACCAATTTGACTTATTTATTTAATAACCATAAATTAAGATTTGATCTCATAAATAAAATTAAAATTTGAGAATTTATTAATAAACATTCACATTCTGCATAGACACAAATATTAGTAATCTTGATAATTGAAAAATTTATTAATTAGATCTAAATAAAACCAAGCAAGTCCTTTGACATTATTGATAATAGTTGTCATAAAATGTTGGCCAAATAATTATTAGCACTAGAAACTGATTAGTTAACTTTTACAATTTGTCAAGTACAGCATACAATAAAAAAAAACTACATATATTTTATTGTATCGTTAATGTTTATCGTTTTTTATACAATATAAAAAAAATTGTTTTCCGAAGAACGGAAAGTTATTTAAATTGAATTATTATTATTAAATAATTAAATCCTAAAACTGTCCAATGTTTAAATAAATTTTTAAAACGCCGTAGCTCATTATTACTTTTACTTAAAGTTGCAAAGCATTTGAGGTCTTTCAGTTTCAATAGCTTAGCATAATTTAATATAAAATAACACCAATACAGACAAACAACGTGTAACATTTAAACGAACAAGTTTTATTAGTTAATTCGAAAGGAGTTTATGTAAATTAACCAGGAAACAGACCAAATTAATTTAAACAAAAAACCAATGAACCAATTTATTCGTACCATTTGTATTGAGGCCTTTATCGCAATATTGAAATTTTTATTTTTGATTGGTTAAGCACACGAAAATTTGAAGCAGTTTTGAATTATTTAAACACGTTGTCGAGTAGTTGATGTTGAGTATCGGAACAACGGGAAAGAAATTAAATAAACGATTAATCACAAGTATATCTATATAGAAATATGTCTATAGTTATCAAATATGTGTACGAGTATATGCAGCCAAAAATATTTATATTTAGAGCCAGAAGCGAAGAGTGTGAGAAACTAAATGCCCATAGTACAAAACGAAAAGAAATATCGATTGTGAAGTTACAGTATAACATTGCATAAACACTCTTTAGTGACTACTATAGAGCGAAGAGGTGGAGATATAGATCAGCAGATATAGAGTATCAATTTAAAGAAATAACTTTTGGGCTGTGATAATCTTGGGGGCTTAAAGGTAAATCTGATTGCTATAGATTATCCAACCAAGAGTTTATTGTTACAAAACGTGAATTGCAAATGAAGTGATAAATATACGCCCAACACATACCCTTCTATAAGGCTTCAGTTCTTCGGCCAAAAGATGATGGATCCTGGCATCGGTCAGATCCTTCTTGGATGGATTATAATCCAGCTCAGCCATGTCCAGATTACGGGAACAGGTATTGTCTAGATTTGTCAGACTGGGACTGAAGAATAGTTTACAAAAGTATCAGTACAAGTTTATCAAAGATCCGAGAGTGAGAGAGAGAGAGAGAGAGTAGATTTTAGATTTAAGTAAAAACTAAAGAAGTGGTTAAACGAATTTTAGATATACGAAGACATTGATGTACACTCAATGATTTAAAAAGAGGTGTTTCACAAAAATAAATTATATTACGAGTTTACCTAGAAACGACAAACTACTAAATATTTTTAAAGCTTCCCTATTTAAGAAGCTTCAAAACACTTGTGTGACACCACTGGTTGCTTTGTGTTCAGTTTGTTAGCTGTCAATTTGGTTAAACAAAAGTTTTGTGCAATTCATGCTCAAGTCGGAGTATATTAACTACATCAATTTCGAATTTATTCGAACTCATGCAATATACGATCGTTTTGGTGTGAGTACAGGCAAGAAATCATTCAATCCAAAATTCGTTTACCAGGTGGTGTATATGGTTGGCGGTGCCCACCTGCCGCCAATATAGTTATTGGTATAATTCCGGAAAAGGGCGCTCATCGACTCGGTTCCCGTCATCTGGCCAATAGTGGATGGATTTCGCCTCATAACTTCCATAGCATCGCGCATTGTCAGTTTGGAGTACGTCTCGATGATCTTCGGCTCAGCTCCCTATGTTAGATTGGAAATCAACAAAAATAAATCGGTACAAGATCGACTTGACTTTTATTCATGTTCTTATTACTAAATCTTATCATTCATGTTTCTTAAAGGGTTCATTCTGGAAGATATACTTGAGTTACGACGTTGCCTACGGCTCTTTTCATCTGCATTTGATGCACTCGGCCTTCTAATCTGGTTCAATGCTCGCTCATAGCTTTGCATGGGAATGTGGTCCAATAAATGCAATTCATTAATTTCCTAATGGCAGTTAGGGGGTATAGATTTAGATTTAGAGATTTCATATTCTGGAAGACCTAACCGTTCTAACCCCATCTAAAAACTTAGATGTAAAAATACCTTAAGATCTCTGATCAGCAGCGGGCGAATGAAGCGATTGTCGAAACGCTTAAACTTATCACGCACGTTGTAGTTGCCCGTCTTGCCCACTATATCCTCAATTCCAGCCATCAAGTGATCCATGAACTGTAATATATTAAACTTTGGTAACCAATCCATGTGCCTTAGTACTGTGTAAATAACTGACCCGTTCATGAATGCGCTCGTTCATGGTTGGCTTGCGCTTATTAGCGCGCTTCACATTAAGGATTTTCACCAGCGGCTTTATAGTGATTCCTTGCAGGAAGACAGTAAAGTAAATCACAGCTATTGTGGTGGTAACAAACATGTTCTTCTGCTTCACCACATTCTCGTCCACCAACAACACCAGGGCAAAGGCCACAGCACCACGCAATCCTCCGTAGGACATCACAAACTGATCCACCCGGGACAATTTGTGCAGACGGAAGCGATTGGCAAGGGCCGATAGCAAAATGACGCCTGATCGAAAATTAAATAGAATTCAATATAAACTTCGTTTTTGTACATTGTAAAATACGTACCAATGACACGAAACACTGAACAGAAGGCAATGGTCAGCACCACAAACCACGTATTCCATACGTGCATGTTGTTCACAGTGGCCACGCCTAGGAACATAAATATAATGGTCTCCGCCGAGCTGGACAACATCTTTAAGGCATATTTGACAGTCGTATGCGACTTTTGTGAAATATTCGATTCCACATAGTTTTTCATTGTGATACCACAGAAAGTGATGCTGTTGAATAAGTTGTGTTACCCAAATGGTAGAGGGTTGGTCAATTTTTTTTTACAAAACTCACGCTAAAATGCCGCTCATATGGAATATTTCCGCATTGAGATAGGCCAAGTACGCCATCACAAATATGAAAATGGGTTCTATGACACGCACGTGATCGGTGAATCGGGTCACCAAGCCAGTGAGAAAGCCCCAGATGATGCCTGAAACATTTAAATTGAAAAATATTAACAAAGACTCAAAATATTTAGGCAAAGTGTAATTAATTTTGCGAATCCGAGTCGAAGTCGTGCACTCACCTATGGCAGTGCCACCCAGTGCAACCACGAAGAAGGAACCCACACCGCTGGCGATGTCCTGGGCGATGATTTTGTCTAAGCCAATCTCATTGTAGGACTCCATCATGTGGTACATCACAACCTGGGGGACAGAAGGAAGACTCAAATTCACTTAACCATGTAGACTTGTTGACTTAATTGCCACCACCACCCGCTCACAATCGCAATCAATAAACCCATCTTACCGTGACGGCATCGTTCAGCAAGGACTCGCCAAAGACGACAATGTATAGGATCTCGTTCACGTGTATCTCCTCGAATACGGCCAATACGGCCACCGGATCCACGGCGGATATCAGTGAGGCAAAGAGAAACACGTCCATTAGACCCGGAGTCTCGCTTTCCCCGTAAATTCCCATCTTTCCGCAGGCGTACAAGGAGCCACCTTCGAGGGAGAAAAATAGTAGAGAGTATTATAAATAAAATCAGAGGAGGCAGCGGGAATGCCATCCATTTCCAGCCATCAATTTGCCGAAGTCGTTCTCAGACTTAATTAGATACTGGCCAATCGATGGCATTGACATTGCTGCAGCTTCTTGTTTTCGAAATGCATCTCCAAGTCACTTAAGTCAATTGATAAGCGTGTTCTTCCAAGAGTAATTGAATTTGCAACGACGCAAATTGAATGTTTGCAATAATATTGCTTCAATAGGCACCATTTGTGGCGCCAGTAAATGATGTAAGCTGCAAAAGCCTTCCAACGATTATATTTGTGTCTTGGAATATTTGTCGTCAATTATTTGCTTACATTTGCTTAAAATTCAAATTAGAAAAGAGTTTTTGGTAGATAGCCTCTAAATAAACAGAAATAATTACGATTTATTCTTCGGAACATCGTTATATATAAAGGGAAACCAATGACCTCCTGAGCAACTTTCTGTTTTATCTAAGGCTTACATAAAAGTTATTCGTTAAATGAACCTCAAATGAACAATTGAAGCGGAATTTACAATTTTCCAAATGAATCGCGAGAGATAAGTTAACAGCGCTGTTCACTCTGTGTTATACGAGTGTGTAGTATATAATCCAATTTGTTAAGCATAAGTAATTGGCAAGTCTGGATGTTTTGGGGGTAACTATGGCAACTCGAGCGTGTTTCCCGTGGCCCGTTTGCGGTTTTGGTCATTCATCTAACTGACGCCGGCCAACCCTTTCCACCCACCCGACGTGGTTGCCATATTCTCTTTGTTATGGCAGCATGAGCATCCACATCAATCGCATGTTTCGCTACAGACTGTGTAAATCTGGTGAAAGCGGGAATATAGCTAGGGCGGCGGCACGCCCATCGCATGTCGCCTAATTTATTGAGAAAACAATATACGGCCACTTAAACAAAAAAAAAACTTTGTTTTCCGGGGGCTACAAAAAGGCGGACTCTTTCAATTGTATTTTTCGGATGATTCAGCTTCTGTTTACTCGTCTGTATCAGGTGTCTAATTGTTGGCGTTGCTGACCTTTGTAATCGTCAACCATTTGGCAAGCACTTTTCACCAGGTGTGAATTGTTAGATTGGGGGTACTTCAAGTGATATTACATATTGTGCTTCTATTGTCAGTAGTTCGCTGTACGAATAACACATGTGAACAAGTGTGTCAATACTTGAAAGCACAAATGGTGACATTAAAAAAACTGGGAGCCTGAAAAAATTTTTATTCAAGCTTGCCAAAGATTTTTGGATGCAATTTCTTTAAAGTGAATGCTAAAATATTTTAAAAATCTGTGGCAAACAACCCTAAATAGAAGAAAATTTAATACATTTTTTCAGAATGTATAAACGTAATCTTGTTTTCTTCACTAGGAGAAATATTCTTCATTTAAGAAACCTTTTTTGACTTTAAAAAAATTACATAAAAAAAAAAGAATAGAATGGTTTAATTAAACCTCTCCTTTTTTTAATAGGCCAACCCCTCTTTATAAATACTGGTGACTATACTGGAGACTATGTATAACCCTTGTTGGCCGTTAATAAATTTAGTTCAGTTTACTCATGTTCCTGCTCCCTGACAAAGCAGACAAATTAGATGACCTCCTACAATCGACAATTCAAAACGACATCTCCATCGACCATTTTTTAGTTGACTGACTTATTCCACCACCTCTGTTTACTTGGTCATCAACTCAACGACAGCACAATTCACCCCAGGACTAGCACCGAATCCATCTCGGGTTACCGCACTCACCGATGGTAGCTATGTTGAAGATGGTTCCGACCACCGCCATCAGCAGGATGGTGCCCAGGTTGTCGAAGAACAATCTGTTGGGCATAAAGTAGCCTGCGTCCAGGATAATCGGTGGCAGCATGTAGAAGAAGAAGGTATTGGGAGTGAGCGGGGAGACGGCGACATCGGTGCAGAAATAGAGCACCACGCCTATGACCACGCCCACGACAATCAGCAGGCACGATTCCGGAAATATTAGGTGCAGTTTGGGCGTCATATGGAAACCTGAAAAATATTTCAAAATATATAAACAGTTTTGCTAGGTAAACACGATAATTTCTACAACGCAATAGCTAAAATGGCGTGGGTGGTGTAACAGAAAATAAACATAATCCATTAATTTACTAAACGCCTAGCATACAAATTACAATTTAACCTTTCGCGATAGAAATACTCACAAAGCTGCATGCATTTTCTGGGGTCCCTTTTAAAGGGTCCTTTCGAACCTTTTTAGTCAGTTTCAACCTCTTTTGTATTTCCCTCATCACCCCATGGGTTCAAGGGTACTGGTTTAATTATGCTTCGTAAACAAATCAACAATTTGTGGGTAAGTATTCGTGAAAATTTGAAAACACAATTTGGCTTTCGGTGTTTGGAATTTAAGTAACAAACTAATAGAGGACCTTAAGACGTAAGGCGGAAAAACTTCATACTTCCCGATACTACTGTATACTTAAAATCAATAATACTACGGGTGTTCATATTTTCAATTTGTTAAACTTTTGTCATGCCTTTAAAGGTTATCGGACCGCAAGAAAGTTTCGAAGAAATTCTAGTTCTTATCTGGCTGTAAACACTCCAGTCATTTCCTCGATGAGTGCGCCAAGCCTCTCATTTTACAAACGACCTTTCCTTTAGTTTGCTCTTGGCCAACTGGCATTTCCAGTGTTCTTCCGCCTTCATTTTCCTGAGCCCTTATCCAATTGCAGCAAATAAGTGCGAGCATTCGCCCACTTAAAAATAGAAAGGACATCGGAACCAAGGACCCGAAAAAGCACGGCGAGCGTCCTTGATGGAGGAAAATGGATTTTCTCTCGCCTGCAGTCAAGGTTATGGACAGGGCCACCGATAAACCTGTCTGGGGCAAAGTTAAATTGCCGACTCTGGGGCCAGTAGTAAATCAACCAAAACTGAAAGCCTTGGTAATGAAGTCTCGAGAGGCCTGAAAGCGGTCGAGAATCACGGTGAATGATTAATACATGGCCTTCGGACCAATTGTTGCTCGGGGGCAGGGTCAAGGTCCCGATTTTTGCGGCTTGTTGCACACATCCATCGAGGGGTTATGCAATGTCCTTCTGCCACGACTCGCATCCATCGGCCCACACGGTTACGTCGCCGACTTGACGCAAATCTGCATGATGGCGTAGTCGCAGGAATTACATAAACCATATTGATTTTGCCTGGCAACAGCTGAAGGAAAAACACACACCCACGCCCAGGAGCAGGCACCGAGCTTTCCTTTCACAGGAAACGGACTCGTGGCATGTCTGGCAAAACCGTATTTTCCGCTGATTATGCACTGCTAGGCCTGCTCCTTCGCTAATTAGCCGATTTTAGTGTGTCAAATAATTAAATCTTCAGCTGTAGGGCAATCATTTTGTAAGGCCAATAGTTTACTTACCGATTTTAGCTATACTGGCCGACAGGATCCAGATTCCAATGATGAACGGCGTCTTTACCCGGGCGAAGTCCACACTGGAGAGGGGATACCGCTCCATTTTGTGGCCCTCGTCGCCCTTCGCATCCTCGTCGCCGGATTTCAATGGCTCGGCACGTGGCACTCTCACCGATGGCGTTGGATCCAGCCCCACATCCACCGCATCCATGGGCGCCGACTGGCCCAGCTGGTTTTGGGCAGGAAGGAAGAGCGAAATATATCTGGCATTAGCGGTTTCTAATTGGCAAACACGGAGCGGAAAATTAATAAATGCGCGATGCAAGTAATCAATTTCCAATACCCACAAAGGCAAACATAAAATGTTTACATGGCTGTATAAGCTGCGGAATATATTATCCAGATATACTGGGTTGGGAATATCAGGGGTTCAGTTTACCGCTCGGCAACACGCCATTAAAAATTACAATGATTCTTATGGGTGACGCACTTAAACACGAATATGTCTGGCTTTGTTTTAATTTTACCGACGATTGAGTTGTCAGCGCTTTGAATTCAAAACACAAATTCGGTTGAAATGTTGATCTAGGTCAGTGAGGTAAATGCCAGAATGTTGGACATATGTTGGCCATTCAATGAATATTTAATTGAGAATTGGGTTAATCAGTTTTGCCGAGTCAGTAAACCCAGAAAGCAGTACAGGCATTTGTGCGATCAGACATTTAAAACTGACGTCAAATCATTGCTTATTAATTGCGGTCGCAGTTGGCCCCTTTGGTACAAGTTCAATGATATCTCTTTATAAAAGCTACTTGTGTCTGTCTCACAAATAAATTCTGATGGCTATATAAATCTATCTTTTATTTGAACTATGATAAGAAATCATGTGATTGCTTCTTAGATAACCATTTTCAGAGGTTGTCTGACAACTGACATGATATCAGGAAGTTGTCGCTTTTGATGTACCTTTCTACAGCTCATAAATAATAAAAAAAAGTTAAAATTATTACAGCAGTGTAGAGAATTCTCAGAGTGTTACAGAGGCTAATGGCCATTATCAGATACAACTGCAATTTTCCCAAATAAACTTGTCGATGTGGCATCACTGCAATGCAATTAAAAATATAGTTTACGACCTTTGAGGCACTGTAAATTAAGCTACACACGCTGATCAGCTTTTACATTCCAAAACATCGGTGTTCTGAAGTTTTAAAAACTCTAACTGCTCAACAAATTTTATTTTTTACGGCGAGTTATGGGAATTCGTTCGATTTAAAATTTCTTATTAAAATTGATCATAAACGTATGGTATACAATTCAATTCAATTGCCAACAATGTCTGCGCTTTTCCGTAATTGCATCTACCTAAAGGTAATGGCTGGCTTAATGGCCGTTCGGTGGGATTGTGGTTCTCGGATTTTGCCGTACTCACATTTAGCTGGGTGACCGCATCCACAATGTCCTGGCTGACCTTTCCCGGAGCCACTCCCACAGCACTCGTGTTGGGCCGCGCCTGGGCAATTCCAAGGATCAGGGCCAGGGCGCAGATGAGCAGCGTCCTTTTGCTGAACATCCCCCGCCAGTCGGAGGATGTGCAGGATGAGTTGCGTTTTGCGGGCGCTGTCTGCTCTATTCTCGTTTTGGTTTCATCTCTCGGTGGTGGAAGTGCTTCTGCATCGATTTGATTTTCACTAGTGGTTATTGCAGAAGCTTTGGTCTTGAAGAGGGATTCCGAGCTGGAGGATTTGATCCTCCAGCAAGCTCTTCGGGCCAAATTCATCTGTTGTTGCAGCGCCGGAGTGGCACTGTCGTAATCCTGCTCCGTGCGGATGCTCATTATGATCTGTTATTCACTTTTCTGATCCTGGCATGCTACAACGTACTTCTACTCAGGCAGGTTCCTTTCAGCTGCTATGTTTCTTCACCTGCCAAAAGAGAAAAAAGAAAGGAGTAAGTCAATTTTGTTAAGTTAATCTTGCCTTTTTTGTACTATCACTCTTCAAGTCGACCGACCTGCCACAATAACCAATTGAAACTGGTTAAAACCCACGGATTTCACTTGCCATGAAGCCTTCTGGCCGAAATCCATATATACCCCATTAAATCACGCATTTATATTTATCTTTGAAGCACCCGTCGGTATTGGTTAACTCTCTTTGATTTGTTGGCTCATTCTCTTCGGAGTTGCAAATAAAAATGTGCTAAAATCTAATCCCATTTTCAATTAGCTGTGTGGCACGTGATTTTCTATCAATCCAGACACAGGTGGGCGTGGATTTGATTAATCAACACTTTAAATCATTCACAATGAGCAAAATTGATGTAATGATTGCGATAAAGAATGCCAAAGGTGAGAATATGATTTACCAGTTAACAAGGATAAACAATGAGTGATAAGTAGTCGACCAGATATGTCTTTAAAACGCATAAAGATAAATTATATTAGTTGGTAAATGATTATATCTGTGCCTGCAACCTATACCTATTTCATTCATCAAAATTTTAAAAGCTCCTGGTTATTTCCGATGTTAATTGGAATAAATCCAGTTAAATTCGTTCAGGTGCTCTTCTTTGTGTACTTGTTTAAAGATTTAAAAACAAATTATCAGGCATTCATGCAGACAATATTTGCTTTTCGAACTGGATAGATCCAGTGCTCTTAGCGCCATGCGAAATTAGCGAGTTAATACCAATGGTAAATATGGCACTAAAGCGGGGTGAACAAATATACTCGTAAGTGGAACCGCCAGTTGGCCTGCGATAAGATCTGATTTGCATTATTGGCGAAATTTTAGTAGCAGCAGTAGCGAAAGCTTATCTGTCGAGTGCGGAATGACTAAAGACTCTCAATTGAGCAATTGGTGTGTACATCGAGTGTAATTTTCGAGATGCTGATAAATCTGAGGGCAATGTACGAGTCGGATTCTGTAATTGTCCCAACTTGAGCAATTGCATCCGTTTGTATTCGCTATCTGTTGGAATGAGTGTCGCCCATCTCATTATATAAAATTGGTGGTCAATTTAGGATGATGCCTCATGCATTTTTCAGTCTCCATATTCAATTGTTCTAAGCATTTGCCGTGAACTTCCTAGGCTTTCCACAAATTCTATTTGGAGTTTTAAGTTCAGTGGCAACTAAGCGATTTTCGAAAGGTTAATAATATTTAGTGGTTTACTTTGACAGAGTAGAGTAGAATTTAAAAAGAAAAAACAATTCTTTAGTTCATACGAGCGTCATAAAATTTTTTGACAATAGAGGAAACTTAAGTTTGACATGCGGAAAGTGAATGGATAGTTTGGAATGAAACTTCCTAAAAGTTTGGAAAATAACAAGTGGAATAAAACTTTCAAAATCACTATGGGGAATCTTTTTGCATATACGAGTGTATCCGACAACGTTGACCCAACATCCAAAGCTAAAAGTCCTTGAGCTTTTAAGAATTGCGCCACGATTTAATTGATTTCTTCGCACATCGCCAGCCACCAAAGCATCACCGAAATGTGTTAATATTTAATTTAAGTTTACTTTATACTTCTGGGCGAGGAGACTACCCCCACACTTAGAGGTTTAGACGTTAATCGGATTGCTGCCCCGCAAAACTCCTTCCGCTATCTACCCACTTCAAAAACTTATGTTTATTTTGGCCCATGAGGGCGACTAATCGATAGAAATGTAAATATCTGAGCAAAATTTTTAGACTTTTATGAATAGAGTTCGAGATTAGCCAGCGGTAATTAATTTACATTTTAAAGGCCGAACGTTATTCAAATAGAACTATACTATATTTGTGAAAATATCCAATACGCATATGCCTTATGTATATTTTGGCCAGCAGCCAATTGAGCGACTTTTTAGGAAAATATGGTGGCAAAGATATTTAAACAAATGAATAATTTTTTTTTGAAATGTACAGAATCTGGAAAATTTGAAACTGCAACAGAAATGTTCTCAATCTCGACTGCAATGAAAAACAAAAACCAGACGGAACGCTAAACTCCAGTTCCTCGACTATCAGGTACCCTTTACTAAGCTAGTGGGAGTGCGCGAAAGAAATCAGCGAAAGATAATACAACAAAATTTAAATTGCACGCGGTAGAGTGGGTAGGCGTCTCTAGTATCTGAATGCTTTATGTGGAATTGTCTAGCTTTTATAGCTCCCTAGATCCCAACGCTTATACGGACATGGCCAGATCTACTCAGCTGGTAATCCTGATGAAGAATATATATTTTTTATGGGGCCGAAACCGATTCCCCATTCCACGCACATAGTTTACAACGAATCTAGGATACCCTTTTACAGTAAGAGGAACAAAAGCGAATTGCGTTTGCGGTGACTGTACTAAATGCGCGCAGAAATGCATTATCGGTGACTACCGAAATACAATTTTTTATTGATTTCTCTTCGCTTATTTGCCTTCTAGTTAAGGATCGTTAAGCAAATGTTCTTTCAGCTGTCAGTGTTACGCTTCGGGGTAGACTAATCGATAGCAGGGCCACAAGGAAATGTGGGATATGCCGTCGCAGTTGCAGGGCGAAAGTATTTGTTCAAAACCAATTGATTTATGAAGAATGCATCGGCGAGTGCACACGGCAGAGATCAAAATGAACAAAAGCCCCTCGAACCGGTTAAAGGCGATTATACAGAATGCAAACTTAGGACCACTAACTTGGCCGAAAAATAAAGTACTGCGCTTGACAGGCACAAAAACTGTCGTTAAATCCATATAATAACATACACCCTGGTTTCTGGAAATTCCGGCGTTGCAAAGCTTAAACTTCACCGTTTACGAGCCTAAAAACCATGTGTGGGCCATGTGGATTTCATTGGAAAACTTCCGGAAAAATTGTTAAGAGGTAATGTGGTTACGATTCGATTTATTTCGATATAATGGAATAAATTCGAAGGCGGATGTCTACAGGTGGTAAACAAACTGGTGATGACATATTTTATCATTGTTATCAGTTAACAGCTTGGAGAGATAAGAACACATATTTGCATTGCTTATTTTCAACGTTTGGTTTTAATACCTATTGCCATTATGCAGTCAAGTGTCAGGGGAAGTGGACATTGTTTATTTGCTGGCACGACTGACTTTGTTTTCAGCATCTGTGACTTTGAAATGCATTTTAGATGTCGTATTTGCCCAGCTGTACCTTTGTGGTATAGTTAAGAATGCCTTCCTGGTCATTGAAAAAATTAAGAAAATTGACAAATGTCAGATATAGTAGTTATAATTAACTTGGTGATGCTTTCTTCGACTAGCCCTACTTACGAATTTGGTTCATAATCAAAGATTAAGCCCCAAACGTACAAATTGAACTTATTTAACATGGCACAAGCATTTATTTATCAATAAAAAAAATTGGCAAAAGTAAATGAGTAGAAGTAGGAACTTGTAAAATGTATCCAAGGTATATAAAACTGAAGAGAATACAAAAGTGAAAAGTCGTTTTGAAGTGCACAAATTGTCGATGAGAATGAGAAGCTCATTCATTACCCGAGCCCCAGAAAATGTTTCATTTTCAGCAATATGCTTTTAAGTGGTAAGCTATAAGAACAAACAGATCCCTTAAAAAGCCTTGTAATAAAAATATTTCAATTAACTAACAAACATATATTATATTATCTATCGAAGGCCGACTTTGATGTTTATCTTAGAGATACCAAAAAGAAAGCACTGCAAAATATGATAAATTCCCGTACTTTGGACGTGCCCAAAATTCCCCTATATAAACGCACATAAGTAAACAAACCACCATTAATACTACGTCCTATACTTAAGTTTAAGTTGTTTTTGACCAAAAATACCTGACCAGTAAGTGAAAGAGCCCAGCTTAAGTGACCTTAGTTATTATCTACCATGAAAGCCGTTTCATAATCACTCACCGCACTGATAAAATATTTCACGCAGTTCGACTGGACGTAATTAAAAGCTCAAAAGTCGATTTTCTACATTTTTCGTTTAATTCCTAAATGGAACGGACTACTTGAGATATTTCTTAACTGTTTATAGGCATAAAAAAGGAACAATTGTTCGATGGTGGCCAAGGTCTAATGATTTAGTTGAAGTCTCATCATAAATCGAATCTTGTTGTTGTACGAGGGCATGTCACATTTTATCAGTATGATCTAAATGAGCTTTGGAAATCATAGTACTTACTGTTGTTACCAATATGCACTGGTCAGCAGGCAACACGTTTCAAAATCAAATCGTTAATTGAAATGGATTGGGTTCTAAACGATATAAATGTCTGTTTACCTAGGAATCAATTTTACTAGGAATTCATAGTTCTTTCCTGTTGCTCAGAGTTATTATAATTGCTAACATTTTTACAAGGCTACTGACCAGCACCTTCACAAATAAGGATTTATATGTACGAAACACGTTAGATAACAAATTGTATACTGTTTACATTTATTTTCATAGATAATTCGGTGTGAGCTCATATCTTAATTTATTGGCTGATAATTGATAATGAAATCAACTTGATTGACGATTTAATTCTGACAAATTTTTTTGACATGCCTTTGTGGCAAAATATGTGTACATACATACATTTAGATAGATATATATATAGTATATGTATATGTACATATATCTACATATTGGAGGAATTTATGTCTGCGCTATATACAGCCAATGTGAGTTTTTGGTTATACATATGTGCATGTCTGATTAAACGAAACGTGTTTCTTGAATCATCGAGTAAATTTCGTCTCTTAGCATATTTAACACAAACAATAATTTTGGAAATAATCAAAATCGTGATTCGTCTTTTCCCATGTTAATAAAACTGGTAGACTAAAGTAATTCAGTTTATTTTGTTCCAAATATAGCAAATTTTTTGGTTTAAGCTATAAATAAAACAGTACAAGTGTTACTATGAATAAATAAGAATCCGGCATAATATGATCTACATAGTAATACAGGAATTTTTAAATCTGATGAGTCAGTGGAAAGAATCGGGTTTGCGCGAAGCAAGATTCAGGGGCACATACATATGTACATGCTCGTATGTACATACATGTGTACATATGTTGCCATGCTGCTGCATGTTATCAGACCGCACTATGGGAAGTTTGAACACTTTTCTTGCCAAAATAATAACTCCAGAACGGAGAGAGATTTTAAGATATTTTTTTACACAAACACATATTTTATATGATACCAAAAATTGTGGGCGTGACACCGCCTTTTATATTTTTGTAGTTTGTAACTCCAGAACGGATTAAGATATTTAATTTATTTAATACAAACCACACTGGATAAAGCTCATGTTGCAGAATGAAAAAACGCTTTTCTTTAAAAGATATTCAAATACTTGTTTCAAGGGAATATTTGTGCGTGCAACAGCTGATTTCTTGTGGCGCCATCTATATTTATTTCTGGTATGCAAAACTAAACATTGGTCACTTATGAATGCATACATTTTATATTATCTTAATTGATCGACTTTCATAATATAAGTTTTGGCCAAAAAAGGGGGTAAATTTCCCATATTGGACTGGCGACATGTAGGCCAAGCCAGCAACAATTACAAATGTTTTCTATGTAGGCAAAAGACAATTGGGATTTCGGAATGCGGAGCGGGAGCGAATAAGTGGAGCAAGACGAATGGAGAAGTGAAAACAAGGAGAACGACTGAGCCGGCAAAAGACCAAAATAAACTCAAGTGCACTCTCTGTAGACGTCAGAAAATAAATAATAGAGGAAAAACGGTCTTGGAAACGTGAAAAATATAGAAGATGGTCTATAAATATACGAGGAATACAGCGCAAACATCTGTATAACCTGCAAATATTTATCTTGCGTCCAAGTACGTAGTATCTGCATTAGGAAAATGTATCTTTAAGATATTTTTCTAGTAATGTTTAGGAAAATAAAATCCACATCAGGATTAATGTATACTATATTGACTAGCACTTGTTAATATATTTCAATGGTACAAATTTTTGGATTAAGATTGGTTTTCAGTGTAGATTTAACATCATTACGCACGTTTTTCTTCTTTCTTCGTATTCCTTTTCCGCAACAAATCAGCCGGCAGCTGTTATTTCCTTTCCACTGGTTTTCTCACGCTCTCCTCTTCCTCCTCTTTCTCACCCACTCTCGGGCCGCTTCCGATTTTGTTTTGATTCACACTGCAGACGTGTGCAATAAATAATGCTTTCTAATTCATGCCCGTCTAACTGCACAACAAGCATTAATATTTATTGACTGAAGAGGGCGTAGATACATACGTATGCACACTACGAGACTAAAAACACACAACCTCAAAAGTAAGGAAAAAACACGGCTTGCTTCGGTTCGATTTACATATTTAAATTGTTTCCCGAAACGTATCCGAATGTTCCCTAATAAAGTCTAGTGGAAAATCGAATTTTGCGACCGAGCCGGAAAAATGAAAACAGCTGCGCGCTCAACAGTCGAGTACTGAATGCGAGAATTGGTGGAAAATATATTCGAAAAATATCGGCCTGATAACAGAGGTGCTCCAGCTGTTAGCGTGGGTCTGTAAGCCGGATTAACAGCTGTTAGGCAAAACATAGGAAGAGTACATAAATGCAAATAAAACCAAAAAGTTCTGCCAACTAAAATATCTAGTAACTATCCCTTAGTCTTCAAGAGTCGAAAGAACAATGCGTTGCCCAAAACTGTATTTATTAACCTATATTACATATGTTATTACTTAAATAAATATATCCCGGAATGTTGTGGTTTGAGACCAATGAAATAAAAAGGTAAATGAAATGAACATAAGAGGGCTTAAAATGAAAATTCTTTTATCTTCGTGATAGAAAATATATTTTTCTATGCCCCTCAACCAGCGAACCCAATAAAACCATGGCAAATGTACATACATATGTACATATGCACATAGTATGCTTTTCTGTCTCAAAATAAAAACGCCTATCACAACCCCAGCTGAAATTCAAAAGGACATCGTTGGCAATTGCCTAGCGTTGTGACCACTGTTGTGCAGTTAATTGGAATGAATAATTGCTGCTAAAAGTGAAGTTGACCACAAAGGGCAGGAAAACCGACTTCTCTGCAATGGAAATTGATTTTTTTTGGCGGCACAACATGGCTGCGGGCCGGACCTGTGTGCAGGGATAACAACACGATTGTAATTCCTTGATATTTGCAAAGGGCATGGAGCAAGTAAGTGAGAGCAGCACTTTCGATGCGAGCATTTCAATAACGTGGCATTTCAATAATATCGATCCACAGTTGGCCGCTGATGGCGTGGGTGCAGCTCTATTATCTTGGTCTGAAAACACGAAACACAGACTGCGGCGTCCCATTATCCTTGTACTTGAACGACTGCAGCTAAGTGCACGTAATGAAATCCAAAGGCTGGGGTTCGGTTCATTTGGCGAAACTGCGACGTCTGCTGCCTTGATTGGATGTTTCTAACGACGATTTTATGGACCAAAAGAGAACATTGCTACACTGTGAAAACACTGGCACGATGGCAATTGTACAGAGAAACTTAGTTTACAAGTTAAGGGATTAATGGGAAAAGTTAAAACTTGATATTTGCTTTCGTAGAGGGCTTACCCTGTGATTTGTTTACAATCGAACAATTTTCTTTTTATTTCCTATATTAATGCTAGTGGTTTTGAGAGCTCAAAATCGTTAAATAATTTATTCCGATATATAATTTAATATTTAGCAGAATATTCTTTTACGGTGGTAAATATTCTTGATAATAACTTGTAACTGTGGTGGTTTCTGCAACTATATATAACCAAAGATACTAGAATTATTCTAGTGTCTTTGATATAACCCAACTGAAAAACTTTTGCCTTGAAAATATATATGTACATACATATGTACCTATGTACATATACCATATATGTGCGCAAAAGTTCCTTTTTTGGGTTACAAGCTTCTGACTGATTTAAAAATACCCTCAGCAAGGATAGAAAAAACACACTAAGTATCCACTTCGCTAGACAAGTGGACAATAGTTATGGATTTGGCGCAAAAAATAAGAGCCAAAACCCCAATAATGTGAACTAGATTAAAATTTATTTGTCTGGGGACAAATCACTTGTATAAAAATAAATTGAACAATATTTGATAGAATAAATCTTGGCTGATAGTTATAGCATATTTTTAATACACGCCTTACGTGAAAGTTGGCGTTTCTTAGGAATGCTTAATATTCAATGTACATTTGACTTTTTTTAAATGTTGCTAAAATTAAGATTAATTTGCACGTCAATTCTTTATCTAAAGATGTACTGCAATAAAAATGGGAGAGAAAAAGAAGTACATATCCAAAAAGCTGACAGTCCTTTCTTGTCTATTGATGTCTTTGTCCGCATGACGGAACAACAACAAGGACAATAACAAAGTGCTTGCGGTGCCTTCTGCATTATATAAAACTCCCACACTCTCGCTCGCTACAAAGACACCCACCGAAAATACAGGAATTGTTGCCTGCTTTTGAGAGCCGAATGCAGATGTTATTGTTTTTGTTATTGTTAAGAGTTGCAGCGGCAGCTGTGACGTAAAAATGGCGTCGGCATGGACAATTTGTTTTTGTTTAGCATAGGCACCGTTACATGCGCACAGGGGAGCACCAAAAACATATGTTTGCCGATTTTCTTGGAGGGCGCGTGGGAGAGAGTAACGGTAACTCGGAGAGAACGATACTTTTTTTCTGCACCTGATGACAGAATGTTTTTTTCGCAGGACTTGCTGCTTTTGGTAAAGTCAAATTGTGAGGCATAGAGAGCCGAAAAGTCGGTAAATGTAATACAAAACTCGCGTTCCGTTATTATGCAATTCGCATATCATTTGACAAAGCGCCACAATCGAACGCCAGCTAATTATTATGTAAGAGAGGAAGAAACTTACCGTTATTTGGCTAGACACGCCTAAATGGATTTGCAATCGTAATAATTCTTATCAAGGATTTTCACTAGCTTCTTGGGGTTTTTCCGTTCCGACATTTTAACTTTGAATTCAAGCATTAGGGGTTTCATTTTCCATTTAGCATTAAGCTGAAAGCACTAGCACACTCAGCCGGGAATCAACTTTATGTTAATTTTTCTTCTTTTTTGCATGGGAGAGAGGGAGGCGACGGTAGAGACAGCGGCGCTTACAGCGAACGCTTTAGCACGTTGGAATTTTGCATTAAATTCGCCGTTTTCATGTAAACGGCAAACAACTTGATGTGATTCTTGTGGAAACTGGTGTACTTGCTGCTGAAGAACCGCCGATGGCACATTTTCACTGCCGATTCGATGGACACGCGCTGATGACTGAATTTTCCTCGCGACGCTACTCAAGATTTTCCAGCCCCCGCAGGACATCCGCCAGGGATGGCAGTTGCTCCGATTGTTTTCCGATATACCGGCTATTGGTTCGCAAAATGAACCAGTCTTACACGGAACAAAATATTTTACAAACAGAATTTACATTGAGCTCCCAGAAGGCCATGTACTGAAAAATCAAGATTCATAGATTCAAGATCTTATGCGGCTTAGAGGCTATCAGACATCGAATAAATCGTAGCATAATCCAGGCCATCATTAAAACAATCAAAAGCTTTTTGTTCAATAACAAACAAGGTTAATTTTATTCAATGTCATTCAAAACTAACAGTTCCCAAGCCAAAACTGTCCCAAAAACCGATCTAACCTTTTGCGCGCATTGTCCTAGTCAAGCGGTCAAACGAAATCAAGTGACTCAACGATTAAGTACCCGAGCCTGGGACGGCAGTGGTCAACGAGAAGAACACAAAAGAATTGCTTATCAAATATGGAAATTGCAGGGCGTTAGAGAGCTTTGCATCCTGGGAATAAGGGAACCAAACTCTATGGAGTGCGTAATGTACGAACTAAACGATAAATATATAATTAAGTCTTTTATCAAAATCACAAAATCACAAAGCAGGAAACCAACGCAGGCCGAAAGCGTTGAGTGAGCAACGGATGGGGATCACAGCTTGCAGAGGCAGAACAGCAGTGGTATAAAGGCCCCGATGGCGATGAAAACTGGTAGCAAGATCGATGAGTCGTCCATGGAGTACGGATTCGGTTGGCGGGGGCCACTGTAAGACCGCTTTGTGTCAGATTGCTGCGACGGCTGATCGCTGCCCAGCTTGTCGACATTCTGCTCGGAAAGCTCCTCTTCAAACTCTTCGTCGTCCAGGTCCTCGTCATCCTCATCAATGTCGTCCCGCTGGTTGCGCACCACCCTCTCTGCCTGCTGACCTTTTTTCTGTTCCGCGTTCAGCTTACCCTCCGGCTTCATCCTCTCAGTCGCCTCGGTGCCATGCATCCGCGGCACCTGGGAGATATCTCCCTTGAGCAAGGCGAATGCATTGATTTTGGGATTATCCAATGCCCCCTTTATAAAGTCCAGCCGGAGGCGTCCATTTCGCACATCGGACACCTCGCCCTCATAGTTCAATCGTCCATTGTTGATCTTGAAGTACACGATCTCGTCGTGTGCCGAGCCCCTACCCACCTGGTTGTAGATGTCCAGCTGGCGGACAACCGTGTGTTTGCGGTTTAGGAGCACATCGAAAACCTTCTTCTGCGGCGCATCGAAGTATACCTCGCAGAACTTCATTATCAAGGCGTAATCTCCATCGCCATCGCTTGGTAAATCGTACCCAAATGTAGTGGTGTGATACCGCTCGGTCCTGTAGAGCACCTCGTCAGGTTCCTGTACCCTGCCTATCATCAGCAGGTGTTTGCCGTAGTCCGAAGCTATTCCAACTCCTTTGAGAGGATCCGCATCGTATTGGACCCCGTTCAGATCGGTGTGCTCATCCCCGCCAGCGTTGACCGCGTATATAACTTTCAGAGGTTGCGCGGCTGCGGACGTACCGATAAGGACGAGCACTAGGAGCAACGACATCCAGGTCCTTTGGTCTATTGCCCGCAAGTAGTTCCGGAAAATCCCCGTTTTGGATGCTACGTTGCACATGTCAGCAGTTTTTGTTGTTGTTCTTGTGCGCCGGAGTTCGCCTTGCTGCATTTCCCTTGCTTCGCGAATCCTCTTTTCTGGCCGCCTTATTTTCCGGTATTGAATCCTCGGCGAATTCCGTCGCCTAGCTGTTACTGACAGGTTTTCGGGGCCGGAATAAATCCATTTACAAATTTATTTCTATACAGCGCAGCCTTCTCGCATGTACCAGAGAACTAGAGAACCAGTTCGTTGGAACCAGTATTTTTGAAGCAGCGGTATTTTTCTAAATGATTTTTATGGGCATAAAACAAATCTTATTCGACGAATACGAAAGTTGTCACGCAATTCGAAAATATTGCGTGCGATCCTTTTATTTCTTGAATTGCTTTTTTTTCTATTTGTTTTAAATCTAAGTTTTAGTGTGAGCTCCCAAGAGTGACCAATAACGCTTTGTGGTATGTTTCAGTATATTGCCAGCAGTATATTTCCTTGGCGCCCAATGTGCGGGCACACTGAGCTACACGTGCATTGATGTGATTTAATTTTGCTGGTAAAATAACCCACGGAAAGTGGTTAAAAAAGCGTTAGTCTAGAGAAACTGCTGCCCACAGACATTGCCTAAGCACCAAGGATTACGAGAGCATCGAGTGCTCGACTGCAAGATCATGAATTTCGACGACGAGGACCGTTTGGAGCTGCAGCTTCTGACTGGCGGTAACATTGTGGAACATGCGCCTGTATTCTCGCCCGATGGAAGGTTATTATTCAAGCTAATACTATATAGTACTAAGTATATAACACTCTGATTCCTGTTCCACAGATTTATGTTCGTGCGGTGTCTGACAAAAGTGCAGGTCTATGCCACCAGTACGGGCGAACTTACCCGAGTCCTGGATGATGCCACGGCGCCGCTGATCAGTTTGGAATTGGATCTGAAGCAGCCAGATCTGCTGATAGGGTGTACGAGTACCGGAGAGCTGGTCCGTTGGAACTGGCGAGCTGGTGTGCTGAAAAAAACTGTGCCCTTGACGCTGGGTCCTGGAAATACTATTTTAACCTGCCACCTTATGGATCTCTACAAAGGTGGCGACACAGCCTGCGCCTTTGTCACCGCGAAGGGGAAGGCTGGTGAACAGGTCAAATGGTTTGTTGTTAACACGAGCACGGGTGAAAAGATCGATGTCAACTGCGGATTGAAGCTGAAGTAAGTTTCCACCTTTGGTTATCTTTTTCAAATGCTGTCTTTTCTTAAGGCATCCAATAGCATTGCTAATAATCTTGCTAAACTTGCTAAAATATTGGAAAATCGGACATGTCTTATATACTTCGTATTTCTCAGGCTTCGCGTTCCGATTGTAGACGTGGGAAAAGGACAGTTCAAGTACATTATTCTGGCTCAGGGCTTCTACATATATTTCGTCAACTATGAGACCTGGACATTTTGCCGTTACAAGAGCGCCAAGCAACATACTATTACCTGTGTGAAGATGAGTCCCTGCGAAATGGTGGCAGCAACCGCCGATTCCGAGGGGCAGATCTTTGTGTGGCGGGATTTCGAGAAGAAAGACTCGATGACCAACACGCTATTTCACTGGCATCACACGGAGGTAACCAGTCTAGCCTTTTCGCCATCTGGCGTGAGCATCTACAGCGGTGGTCATGAGTGCGTCCTGGTCAAGTGGACTGTGGCCTCGCCTGGCTATCGCACGTATCTGCCCAGAATTTCCAGTGTGATCCGTCATATTGTGGTCAGCAATGACAACGAGAATGTATTGGTTTGCACAGAGGACAATGCCATTCAGCTGATTAGTGGCAGTGATAGCATAATTAAATCCACTGTTCAGCATTTTACATACGAGACCAAGGATAAGACGGGACAAAGTAAGTTTCCTTTGGGACTACGTTTAAATCCGAGGACCAATACTCTGGTACTGAATGGTCGATCAGGACATTTACAGTTTTATTCGGCTTACACCAAGAGTTTGCTGTACAATGTGAGTGCTTATTAAGTTCCATGCGTTAGTTTAATAATTAAATATTATATATTTTTCTTCAAAGCTTCGCGTGGTGGATACTAATGTTCATAATGAGGAGGCAAATCACATTATCTACAATACGCGTATTACACGAGCAGCTTTTAATATCAATTGGATGGCTACCGGAGAGGTGTACAATGATCTCGTGAACTTGGCGGAAGTCCGCTTGAAATTCTGGAATTATAATGAAAGGCTACAGAGGTAACTAAAGCTGACAATTCATTTAGATCAATAACAAACAATAAATTTATATTTTTCTTGCAGTTACATTCTGAATACGGAAATTGAACTACCACATGAAAATGGTTTTAAGGCAATAATCTTTTCGAATCAGTTCCAAGTGGATAATTTGCGTTGTGCCACCGCTGGCGAAGACAACGTGGTTAAAGTATGGGGCATTACGGATTCAGAAAACATTTATAAGCGCGGAACGATGTGGAGTTGCCTGGCGCAGACTAGTTATCGAAACCTTCCGATTGGTTCCTTGTGTTTTTCCCAGGATGGTTCTCTGTTGGCCGTGGGTTATGGCAACACTTTGGTACTCTATGATGCAAGGAATCCACGGCTTCCCCTCCAAACCCTCAGTTGTCCTCCCGGCCTAGATGGTGTTATATCCAAAGCTCAACTGAGATTGGCCCAAACTCCACTTAATGGTGCGAGGAAAGAATTTACACAGCAAAGGCAGCAGTTGTGGACTCTGTTAAAGACTCTGCTAAATAGTAATGATGAAAATTTAATACAGCAGGCAAAGGATTTGATAGTAGGTCCTCCTGTCAAAGCCAAACTTGTGAGTCAACCAGACAATACCACCAAGGAGACGGTATTTAAGTACATAATGAAAATGCCGGAACTCGGCTTGCATCAAAAATTGCAACTGCTGCGTCGCTTTGGAGTTGAATGTTCTGTCCCATTGGTTCATCGGCAAAGGTTGTTGCAGCATCTCCAGCAAAGAGCTGTGATTCCACAAGCCACGAAGGTGAGGCTTCGGAAATTGGAGTTCCGACTGCATCGCCTGCACACGCGACATCGCTACAAAGCTAAGCAGCGACTAAGTCATGTGAACAATCGTCGGCAGAAATTCGAGAACCTGGTGCCACAAGATGTTATGAACCTGTTCAGTGTCCTAAAGCTGGATGAGAGTAGTAAGCCGAAAAAGGAAAAAACGGGCAAATTTAAGCTGAATGACAGCAGTAAAACCAACATTAAAGCCAAGAAAATCCCTGCTAGCGCGGCTCCCTTGCAGGGGCTGGCGCAGATTTCACATGTGCAATTCGGAGCCGGGGATCAGGCTCATCTGGTGGCGGTGTGCACTGAATCTAGGGTGCTCATATGGAATTTGCTAACGCTGCGATTGCAGGCGGGCTTAAAACTATCCGTTAGTCAGCTGGCCTTCGATCCGCTCACCAACTTAATGGCTGTAATTACTAAAAACGATGAGTGTAAGTTTAATATCTTAACTTCTTTTGGTTTTTAATTAATTTCAATTACTTTTAATCCTTCAGTGCATGTGTTTCAGCCAAATGTTCCGCTGCCCCTCTATCAGCGCAGTAATCTACCCAAAACACATGGTTTGGCCTGGTTGCCCAGGAGACAGCCCAGGCAGAGCTCTATTAATATCGACTGGCAGGCGCAATCAACGCTGCTAATGCTGACCCACTCGCAGGAGATCGCGTACCTGGCGCTACCGGGTCAGAGTCCATCGGATGATGCGCCTACACCGATCAGTTTTTCTCAGCCCGCCGCCAAAGACATTATTTTGAAGCACGCGACTTTCGGAATCCATGTGATCAAGCCGCAGCAGGCGTTTTCCTTGGAGAAAAACGGACCACTGATCGTGGGACGGGAAGAACACAGTGCCGTTAACGCGGTAAGTTTAAATTTTAAAATGCCTACAATGCCGTAGTTCAGTATACTTACATTTTTATCCTCATTGTTCGCTTCCTTCTCCCCAGTCAAATTTGCAATTTTACAAACATTAATAAGTTTTCTTAGTCGTTTTATTGATATCTTACTTAACTATGAAGTACAATTGGTTAGACTTATTATAAGTTCCAGAAATTGTATATTTTGTAGTATATATTTGATTTAGCTTTGGTCTGGTTAGAAATCCTTTAAAAAATGTTCTTTTAATTGATCTTCTGGTTCAGTCGTTTTGAGTATTGTGGACGATTGTCTGTGGGCCTTATACTATTTCTTCTTTCGCTTGAGGACATCGCCCAGTCGTGGCGCTGTAGGGACTCGCAAGTGGCGACAGCGACGCATCATCAGGACATCATGCTTAAAGTAGCGCAGGCAGTGCCATTGAGGCACTTTCGGCATCAATTGTTGGTGCTGGAAGAGTCGTTATATGGGGAAAATATAGTTAATCTAGGCAAATATTGTATTTTAAAGAACGGTATAATATTATGAAAACCAATAGCGGAAAGGGTTTTGTGTCATTTACATGTTGTTTTCCCCCACAATGACGTCAAATTGTTTCGCCACGAGTTTTCTTTTGTGTTTTGTTATCTGCGCCAAAACAGCGTTCTTTCTACTCACCTTAAATAATTTGCATTGAGATTTATAACGTAGTTTTCTCGAAGCGCGTTTTATTTTTGGAACCGCCTTTCAATTGTGGTATTGTGTAAATCGTGTGAGTTGAAGCAGCCTAGCAACTGAACAATATGCGATTTAAGCTCTTGCGGTTAGTTTTTGAAAAGATTTCCCGGAGGTGATCTTCACATTAGACGTTCTATTGCATGATACCCAGAATTCTGAGACAATGATTAGCCAAAAATATTGATTAGTATTCGAACACTCAGCTGAACTTGACTCCTCGAATTTGGGGTAGTCCTTCCAAAGATCATTGAAGTAATCAGTTGTTATTTTTATAATACATTAATTACTTTGTTTATTCCATCAAGGGTCAAGTCTTCATGGGAATTGATAAGGGATCGTTTTTATATGGAATATTATATAAACGGCTGTCTCGTTGAGTCTTAAAAAGAAAAAGTCTTCTCTCCTATATGTATGTAGCACTTAAGATTAATTACACACGTTACAAACGGACACGAAAATCCTGGTTGTTATCCTTTACAACCAGACACCCTAATGACTAATACGCTGGCAAGTTTTCCAGATGTCATACAAGAATATTTTTTTAGATAGATTGATGATAGCCCATGATATTAAATGCCATTATATTTATTGTCTTTTGTAGCAGAAAATATTCTGAAATCGGGTTTACGTCATGATAATTTCCCACGGTTGCAGTTTCGGGTTTTTAATCTTGTAATAATTTTAAAATGCAAGGGTTTAGCTTTGAAGTAGGTGTTTCACGGCTTGTATTTATTATATTGCACCAGTCATAAAACCGAATTGTGTGGCAGATGTTACGTAAATTATTTATGAGTTGCTGAACCCTGACTTGCTTTATAATATTTTCTTATTGTGGATATGTTCCCCACGCTGTTTTAGTTGAAAAGCAATCTTTTAATTAAGACTGCACTCTGCTCTTTGTTTTTCTCGCGGTTTTCGACGCCCACTTTTAATTAGCGAGTTTGCACCTTCTGCAAAGTGCAGCTGGCATCCATTTTATTTTGGAACGCGAGTAAAGTCATTGCCCCAAATTCGTGCCCCCTGCTGTACTACTCCGTTTTCGCCGTACCCCATCGGCCCCCTGTCGTCCGCTCACCTCATTCACAATTGGCACAGGTCCAGCTTTTGCCCAAGCGAAGAATGCAAGGCACAGTAGGGAAACGACAGCTACAAAGTTGGGCCACATTTTCCGATTTTCCCAATCCGTTTCCGGATGCGGGTGTTGAGGAGATGTGTTTTTAGAGTTCTACAATGCCTTTGCACTGCACACTGCACCGCCCGAGATGTTGTTCCTTTTTTTAGGCGCTCGTAAATCGTTTAATCTGGATTCTGGCACTTTGTCAGTTGCAGGCGAGGATGAACCTTTGTCCGCCTTTATTTCCGTAAACTTTAGCGGCACGCGCTTCCGGCTCTCTTCTTTCCGGCTAACGGTTGTTGCTGCGGAGCACAACGGCAAAGTGTTGAGCTGTCGCTGCGGCTCTCGGCAATTTATACTCGCAGCACGGCACTTCGGCTCCGGACATCCACTTCGGCACGGGCTTCGGCCTCGACCGCTCTCCGAGGGGCTGGTGAAAACGCACCGCCGCCCACTGCTGCACAGTGGGACGGAGAGCTGAAACCAAAGACATAAAACAGTGGATTAAAGATAAAACAGTAGATTAAAATGAATAGTTTTCCCACTTTAAGTAGAATAAGTTTTCCTTTTGAAATCTGGTATACATTTTTTTCGCATAGTTAAAAAAATCGAAATATATTATATACCTTACAAATGTTTTTAGAAATAAAAATTATAACTAACGTAGCTAAGTAAAACTAAAAAATTAAAACTGAATTTTTTCAGATTTTAGAAAAGTGTTTTAGAAAAGTTTCTGATTTGAAAGTGTGCTGAAATAATACAATGTTATAATTGTGCACTTACCAAATTAGAATTCAGGATTCGTGTATTCTATATATGTCTCGTACATTTATTTCTCAATAAGTGTTCCTAATTTCTGAGCCATTGTGCCATGAATTAAGCCCACCGCCTCTTCCCCTTCTCTTATACTTACCATTGAAGCTTGTTGCGAGAATTTTCCATTGCGTGCTTGTGACACTTTAGTTTTCCCCAATAGCACTCGATTGCGTTGTGCCAATAATTAAGATCGCTTTGTTCGGCGTTGTAAATTTTCACGTCTCTGTTACTACGAGCAATATTCTACTTGCCTTAATTACTTTCGTCAATTACCGTATTTCTTCGAGGATTTATACCAGTTTTAGTCGGTTCCTGAAGCTGAACTAAACTCAGGCTTATCGCTTTGAGTCATCGATGGTGTCTTCCTGGAAAAAACAATAATATTTTGCAACTTGCCACTTAACAAATTGACAGACATGTGTGCACTTGGATTGTTTTTGCCAATTTTGTTTGGTTTGCACTGAAATGGATCAACGAAATCCACAGGCGACAAGCGCTTGCGCGAAGGTTAATAGACACATATCACTCGGCACATTTTAAAGACGCTCAGCAATGACAAAACAGAAAGCCAAACAATAATCACGTGAACTTGAACCGCAATCTCGACACCCAAAAAAATCAAGTTTTACGTACAGACTTGATAGTGTTAGTTTTTCGGCTTATTAAAAGCTACGGACAGTCGTGATAGTACTCTACAAGAGGTAAACTAACATTGATTGAGTTCTCAACTACATGAGGTCAATAATTAATGCACAATCGTTAAAAGAGCACTGCATTAATATAATTTAACACTTTTTGAGCATGCTACCTAGTTTGATGTATAATCTTATCAAACTATATTTTTTCAAGCTACTTTTACACAAAAAAATCGTGCAGCACAGCCACTAGTAACACAGTTTTTGAACTTCAGCAAGGTCAATGTCAATTAATGTTATATTTTGTGTTACAGTTTGCCAATCTTTCCGCCCACACGATGCCTGCCATGAGCCTGATTTGTGGCGAATTCGTGAAATCGCTGCTTATTCCGGCGGACTCCACCTCGAGGCACTCATCATCTGCCGCGAGTGGTGCCGCCTTGACCAATGGGGTAATTGTCAATGGCAATGGAGTGGGGCACCGGGACAGTGATGGGGAGCACGAGGACGAGGAGCTGGGTGAGGAGGAAAGGAGCACGCTGGACACCCGGAAAACGCTACTGGAGCAAAATGAAAAGCTGGTGGACCTGCCGCTTGAGGGAGAAACTGACCCGCAGGGCCTTGATAATCGATTAAGGACCATCACGGCGCTAAGGACGAAACTGAGGATTTGAACGTAAACAAATCATTTAGTTGTTCCTAATCAATTATTAATTCTTCTATTTTTGTATAAGACAGCGAGATAATACAAGTTTTATTACAAAAATGTGTTTTTTACTTGGATTTTTTTGGAATGTAGTTGCTAATTCTGCTCCACATACCACCACATAATCACACCGATGATTTTTCCTAAACTAATGACTGACTTTTATTTTCATACTTTTATAACAGATATGCGGTATTGAATATTCATAATTTAAAGAAAACGCCGGCGTGGTATCAAACCAGCATGAGACAGCACATTGTAGATTTCCATGCGAGGAATTTTTTCAGCCTGGCGGTCATAAACCTAAAGGAAAATGAGGAGGATATTTTAAGGAGAATCAGAATAAGCTAATCACATTTGACACTCACCACCTCCTCGCCGGGTCCAAACCAACTGGATCTGGCCAGGGCATCCCTCACCCTTGGGGTATTGTAGAAGGGGTTCTGGAACTGCTGCGGAAGTGTCTTTTCCCAGGCGGCATTCTCCACCACGGCAATGTGCTGCAGATTCCTCTGGGGTCTGGCTTCGATCATTGCGGATAGGCCCACCATCGTCACAACGAAAGCTGACCAGATGAAGCGACCGGGCAGAAGGCACCTTGAATGGGAGGAGAAGATCACGCCTCGTTGAGTTCGGCTGACTGACGGATTGCACTTGCTCGGCTTAAGATACTATCATGATGATCATTACATAATTGTGGCGTGCATATAATACTACACGTTTCCGCCTGTCACGCACACACACGCATTGCCCCCATCCACAGTCCCGCATCCAGTCCACGCCTAAATGACCGCTTTTCACTCTCTGGAGCGGGACAACTTGTTAACCAAGTCAGCTGACGGGGCTTTACACATATCACAGTCATACGCCCGTACGACGAACCAATAATTTGTGTAGGCAATCAATTTGTGTGGCTCCGTATAGCGCTATTTTATACACTATGTACATTCGCATTATGCAAATGTATTGTTTTTGAATTTGGATTTAATATAACTTCTACTTATGTAGTATCAATGTGTGTGTATGGTATGTAGTATCTGTGTACGCAAAGTCTTTGATTAGATGAATTTTCTAAAAAGCCATTCATAATTTAATAGATTTTCTAATATTTCTCTGGCGGCCACGAGTACTGGCTCCACTGGGAGTTTCTATTTGTCTGCCGTGGCAAAACTCAGTTGTCATGTGTCTGCCATTTCCTAGATGTCGCGTGCTGCGGGGAGAAAAACTATGCCGCAGAAATACTTGCATTTTCCAGCGTCATGGCTGCAAAAAGATCCCTGATCTTTGCTTTTAATTGGATAACCGGCAGTGGCGACCGCCGCCGCTCGTTTCTGGCCGATTATGTAAGTTTGGACTTGATATTGCCACTTGCGGCACAAGCGCTTTCGCAGTTGGCTAAACTAAAATCCGGCTTACATGGCCGCCCTTCGGTCAAGCTGCCAACTCATGGCTTGTCGGTGGTTCATGGTACTTTGCAAGGCGAAGAGATCGCCAAAGCCTGGCTTGATAATGAGAATTTTATTAATTGTGGTTTATGGGTATACGATTTTATGATGCAACTCAAAGTTGGGTTGCCTTCCAAGCGTTCGAAAGAATTTTCAAAAAAATGCACAAAGGATTCAAGGATAATTTCTTCATTCGGGTAGGGAACAGAGAAAATGCTTGCCTTCCTTGGGTTAATTTTCAAATTCATTTGAGTTCTTAAGGAAAGTCTCATTAGGAATAGCCTTCTTTACGGAAATAACACCACCCTGTTCTTTTCGACCCAGCCATTTCAGTTCAGTGAGCCACCCTCATGGGGATCCCCCTATTTCAGCGCCCCTGCGAGCACACCCAAGTGATGTCCCCTGACTTGTTGGCTGCACTTCGGCTGCGGTTGCTATCCAAGCCGTTTTACCGGCCATCTTATGCAATTCTGGCGTTTTGCGAATGCGAAAAGAGCGCAGCCTTCCCAGTAGCAGTCCAAAATGTGTTGGCATTTTCAGGTTTTCGTGGTTATTTTGTATACCAAGCTGGGACCCCGGCTACTGACTTGTGATCTGCAACTACGAGGCTTGTTGTTGGGTCTGATTAGGTCAATGGAATCCAATTGGCGTCAGCGCTGCTTCGCTGCAGTTTTCGCTTTTCACAGCCATATGTATGTATACAATATATATAGATATAGATGTAGTGCGCACCTCCCTCCATTCCATTCCAGCATTCCCAATTTGGGTCATGTGGTTAATTGACAAAGATTGACGTATTGTGTATCATTGTTGTGCCACAACGTCCACAAATTTGTTTATACAATTTTGCATACGATGAGGAAATATGCTCCACGCATCTGGTAGAATTCTCTTGGAGCTTACTTATTCAGTGGGATCAAGAAACCGGGTCTCAGAAATAGGTTAAGTTAATGGGTGAAAGGTGACAGGAACCTTGATGCGAAACTGGTGGTGGGACCCAAGAAATGGGACACATGATCAAAGCCATGTTCCATGGACGCTCATCTCATTACAAGTTAGTCGGCAACTGAAGCAAGTAGTAGTTAATTTTTGAAAGTGTGAAATTTTTATGGTGCTTCAAGGTTGCCATCGCCGAGGATGGTGTTTCCCTAGTTTATGTCCACTTCGTTTTCCCATTATGTTTTTAATTAAACCTCTTGTACTACACGTCGTTCCTCGTAATATTTCGAAAAGGGTTTTGCCAATAAAGTCACTAGTTTAGAGTGCTTTACCAAGATAAAGACGTATTTAGACATCTTTATTGGTTAGTTTTGTAAAATTACTGCTTATGGACTGGTCAAAATCAGTCGAATATATGATAGTTAAATGATATTGGTATTCAATGAAGCCCAGTTACTAATTTCATAACAATCGATACTAAAAATACTGTGTCAGGTTTTGTGATCACGTATGCACAGCCAAAACGCAACTCCCCTCCCCCGCCCCACGACACATCCAAGCCTCCCAACTGCCACGCCCCCTTGCAACGTATGTGGTCAATATTGATATGCGCTCGTTGTGGATCATATTTATTAGCCAAATGGCGTAAGTGGGTTAGACATTTGGCATTTGTTTTGGGTCTTCGCGCGGGTTAATTGAAGGCACTACACAGCATGACAATCGTAACATTTTTTGGGCATTGCATTATTGTTATTATTATTTTAAGGTTTATTATTATGGCTGGTCTTCATGAATTCGGTTTGGTTTTTAGCAACGCTTTTTTCTTGGGCATTTTTGTGCATTTGTTAAAAAAACGTGACCGTTAAACTAAATTATGTGTTGAGTACTCCCGTCGTTGGGTATTTTTTACATTTTATGCTTGTCAGTCATTGAAGTAGTTGCTTTTGCTCTTGTGATAGGTCAAGTTGTTTATGTGTTTTTTTTTTTGCTTATAATTTCTGTTGGGCTGCGGACAGTTTGTGTCAGTTTTCTTGCCCCTTTGGGTGACAAGCACATCAAATTTTTAAATAATGATGCGGTAAAATTATGAAATATTTTTTAAGATCTCAAAATTATGTAAATAGCTTTTCCGTGTGATACAGTCCAATTGCAGGAAAGAATAATGCAAAAAATATTTGATGTAACTTTCGTTTATTTTTTATTACATTGATACACTATAAAGAACACATTTAATGGAATAGACCATATTTATCCAATCAAACAAGCACCGAGTTTAACTCACATTTTGTAAGTTTGTTAAAATTCAATTAATTAATTAAATAAATTTTGATTCGAAGGATTTAGAGCCCGTTGCGATATTCGAAGAGCCGAAAAGACACTTGTTGACTTGAACGCGGCCAATTGGCGACTGAATTTGAATTCGAGTTAACTAACAATCAGAGACTGGCCGAAGCCGCAGATCGTCTGGCAGGTTTTGGACACAACTTGAAAGTTTTTGAAACTGAAAATGAGAGGCCAAACGAAAACGAAACGGAAACTCAACGAAGCATGGGAAAAAGCTAAGTAAGCAGGGGTTGAGGGATTCGCTTTCAAATAGTGTAGGCCTATAATTAAAGTTTTGAAAATAAATAACTGTTTAGTTAAACATGAAAATTCACTTTCATTTTTATTTGTAAAAAGAACGTATGCATATTTTACTTATCTACAAAATCCTGAATCGTGTTCACCAAACGAGTCCTGTACAACTCAGCCATTCCATTCTAAACATTTATGACAAATTGATCTACAAAGTCTTCAATCATGTCGACCAGCCGACTTCTGTACAACTCATCCGTGTTGAAGGCCTCCAGGCAAATCTCAATGCGTTTATTACTGAAAAAGTCGTTAAAGCCATCCACTGAACTGGTCAGTTTCTGAGTGCACTGAGGTGGTAGAATAACCAGGTGACAGAACAAACAGCTTTCGATCAGGCCAACACTTCGAAACTTCTGCACGGATTCATAGAAACTCTGTTCTGGAATAAAACGCGCTAAGTCAGCACGCTTGAGAAACTCGGTCATGAATCGGTAGTATTCCGCCAGAAGCTCACTGAGATGGGCGTCCCTGAACTCTTTTGAAGTGGGAATGGTGAGAACGGTCAGGACATCGAGGACAGGTGGGGCATATCTGGCCAACTGGAAGTCCACAAGGCGGCACTGCAGTGGAACCTCCCCATATCTGCCATACTGGAACATTATATTATTGGCCCACAAATCGCCATGGAGTAAGGTATTCTGGTACACATCCGAGGTCTTGACAGCCTCAAAAATAAAGGACATCTTTTCTGTAAAGTTTTCCAATACGTAATCCAACTTGGACTGATATTTGGGTATCAGTTTGATGAACTCTTTGAGCACCAGACAAGCATTTTGAAAGTTAGCCATCCTCAGATGTTCCGGCGAAACATCACTGGGATAGGCATTCTCCACCACCGATTTGGGATGAGACTGCGCTATTTTTTGTCCCGTTCTCTGTTCCTGGATTATGGAACCCGCATGCATGGCGGCCAAGGTTTTTAGACAGCAATGGAGCTGCTCATAGGTCAGCAGACCATCCCGCCCAGCACCCATTCGATAGCCCTGATCTGCGAGGTTCTCAAAGATCAGCAGATTCTTGTCCGCGTAATAGCACTTCGGCGCCACTTCTGCACAGGCCTTGTGAAGATCGGGTAGAACGTTCTGGTAGACTGCGATTTCCTTTTGGAACACTCCAAAATCCTCTAGGTATTCCATTCGCGACTCATTACCAACGGGCGCCGACTTCGAGAAGAATGTGAGCTGCCGGACCTCCTCGGAATTGTGAAGCTTCAGGGAGACGTGCAGGTAGAGGTGGCTGCCCAAGTATCCGGCTGGAGCATCCGAGGTGGGCTTTAGAGTATAGTTGATTATATCGAATCCCGTATCCGAATTGGAAGCATCTTGATAAAAGTACCGCTTGCACAGGCCGCGAATCTCGGTTGGACTCAGTTCCAAAGCAGTCGCCATCTCGAAGTCACCTGTTGGACTTCCGAGGGTGGCATTAACCTTTTATATCCGCACTGTGCGGGTATAATCTTTACTGCTGTAAACCGTCCCAAGATAAAGTCAGCAAATATAGAAGTATGTGCAATCTAACCTCTTAAGCGTTAGCTGAAATTCAAGTGGGGGTGTTTGCTTTTGGCCTAGACTGGGGATCGAGGAATTAGGGGTCAGCTTCTGGTGGTGAGGCGAACAAGTGCTTAGCTGATGGAACCAAAAGGTATTTCGTGAAAATATGTAACTAAGTTGTTCTCTTAAGCAAGTTCAAGATTGCATTTCTCATTTTGGTGTGTAAAATTATTTAGAGATTTTGTTTATACTAAAGATAATAGGTTTGCCTGTGTGTGTTTGCAAATTTCAAGATATGTATATATCTTCATGTAATTAAGATTGTTAATTTTTTTTAAACCAATAACAACTTACATTTGAATGAACACTTTTTGTATAATTTCTTTTAAACTTGATTATTAAACTTGATAATTATTTATAAGCCAGCCGACGCCACTTCCCAGTTGTCGACAAATTGCTCGAATTTATGGGAGTTATAACTTATAGAGCTGATTTGGTAAGTTTATCAAATAAGCTGTGACTTGGGGCGTTATTTATGTGGGGCAAACAGTGTTTAATCCGCCTGGGCAAATGTTGATTTAATTCCTGGAGACTTGCGTGTTTGAAGTCTGGGAAAATCAACAGCTGAGGGAATCAAATGTACAATCGATTATGCTCATTAATGAGGGATAAAGTTTCAGAAATAGTTTCGAAATAAACACTAATCGTCCGAACTTCAAAGGGACACCATCGCCATGAGATTTAGCCGAATTATAGAGGAGTATCTTAAGAACTCCACTTTGCATGGAGCCCGGTTTATAGTAGACAAGGATGCCAGTTGGATAGAGAGGATCTTTTGGGTCATTTGTCTCGTTGCTTCTTGGTACGCCTCTTGGTTGCTTATTAAAGCCTCGTTGAGTAAGTGACCGGAGACACGGCCATATCTCGGATCTTCAACAAGTACTTGTTTTATCTTTAGGTGCCTTCGAGAACAATGCCATCAGTTTCGTTGTTGAGAGTTCGTTTCGCGATTGGAATACAAATTTCCCTGCCATAATAGTCTGCGAATCGAAGAATATGGATCGCATTCAAGAGGTGGCTGAGCAGTAAGTGTAACCTCGAAAAAAATTGCTATTACTATGATGAAGGTATAATAAAATATATTTCAGACTGTGGGGCGCTGATCACGACTTTACTTTGGAGGAGGTTCTCAGCGAGATTGCCTTCTTCCGCGGTGAATCCTACCACACAGTCCACGAATGCAGTGGCGAGGAGGTGACTGCCTCATGTTTCTACTCCAATTTCTCATATTACGCCGAATTAGTTAGGAGCAGTTGTGTAGACTCAATCAGCAATTGCGAGTGGAATAATAAACCATTTGAGTGCTGCAAGTACTTTCATCGCATGGAAACTGAGCTGGGAATTTGCTATGCCATTAATTCAATGCAAGCTGGGTTCGTCTGGAATAAATCAGTTGAATGTATTACAGCTTTGATTGACCGTTTTACACTTTTAGGAAACCCAAAATGCCCAAGCTAAATATGTATTCGAATCGTGATAGTGGACCGGGCGCCTTAAAAATGGAATTGCACACTGAGGCCACGGTAAAGTTGATTAGAAATAAACAGCTTTAGGCAGATATATTACTTATTGCACCTAAAGGTGTGCTTTAAAGACTTAAATTCTCACATTAGCTCACCTTATCAAAGTATGAATTCATCACTGGTTTCTCTTCTGAAAGGTCTTTATACTCGGCACCGAAGAAGTTCCCACCCTGGTCACTCCTAAAACGGATTTCCTAGTTGTCGGACCATATATCTCCTTTGTGTAGGTAGATGACGTACAAGTAGTTAACATAAGTATTCAGTGGGGCAGAGTTTTATTTTTTAGGCGCTACATCTCTAAGCGCGACATTGAGAACGATGAAGAGATCCGCCAGACCAGCGTGCATCAGAGGAATTGCCGTTTCGCCGACGAGAACATCCTGGATGTGCACAAGTTCTATAGCTACAGTGCCTGCACGGTCCAGTGTCGGAAGGATCGGCAGATGGAGTTGTGCAACTGCTCCAGTCACCTGTCCCCGAACTCTCCCGATTGGCAGCTGTGCAACATGCAGGGTCTGGAGTGCCTCAATCGCAACTACGAGGACCTCTCGGTGATAATCGCAAAATGGTCGAAGCTCCGTGGTCGAAAGGGTCTGGTCTGTGATTGCCTGCCCTCTTGTACGGAAGTGGATATCACTACGGTGTACGACAGCAAAGAAAATATGGCTGGCAGTCAGAACGCCATCTCCAGAATCGAAGTGGGCCTCATAGAATTGCCCACGGAACGGTATAAAAGAAATTTGGTGCGTGGCAACCTGGATTTAGTAGGCAAGTGAATTAATGTATGTATTATTGAATTATACACAAGCTAAACATCCTTTTTAGTGTCCATTGGCGGCACTACTGGCTTGTTTGTGGGCGCCAGTCTTCTCAGCTTTGTGGAGATATTCTACTACATCACTATACGTCCCTATACCACGTATATTAACGAGAAACGTCGACTAAAGCGATTGATTATACCCAAGAGATTTCAATGATCACACATTTGGTATTCACTTATTGTACCTTAATCTTTATTAATCTAATAAATGAGAAACTAATCTAAAACCACATTGGAGAAGATAAACGGTTCTCAAAGGCCTAAGATATTTGTTTATTTGCCTTTAAAGTACAGCAAACATATGTTTCGCTTTCAATTGTATGACTTTAATTGCAATGAACTATACATTTTCTCTAAATGATAATTTTGTATCGAAAAACACAGCCATAATCTTATCGCTCAGATAATACTTACACTACACTTCATTTCTACTACATTTGAGGCTGAACAGCTGATCAATCGAAATATGTTACCGTGAGAAAATAAAAACTGAGCGAAATTCTATTTCTGCTCAGTTGTGCACGGCCAGCTATACCTGGCTGAGTGGAAATCGTCGGAAAAGTCGCCTCAGCCCACTAGCTTTCTAGAACGAAGAGAGGTCGCTCTCTCGTTTAATCTAACGTATAGTAATACGCCCACATTACGTATACGCAACATAATGCTTTCTTACGGAGAGTGTCAAAAAATATTGGAAAATGCACAAGGAAGTGCCGTTAGAGTCAAGCTGTTGGACTACCATTTGGTCAGGGATCTCAGTGCGATCGGTTACCTGGGGGATTACTACGCACTGACGCTAAGATATTGCCATGTAAGTATGATCTTGACACTACAAAGTCAGTGTTTTATCTCTTGATTTGATATACAATGTTAGCCTCCATGGAGATACAAAATGGGAAAGTGTGTCGACCGTAAATGATAGTGAAAGATTAAAATTTCTAGTGGTGGTCGTTTTTGTTAATTATGTTTATTGGGTTAGTTATTGAAGAAAAGCCCTAAACGGATTTGTTCTAATAATTTTAACATTTTAGATAAGATAAGAATTAAATAAAATAAATTATAAGGAGTGAGAAGTGAACCAAAACCATGACTATCAGTTCGCAATCGGTGCCTTGCATATTACAGTATACTTGTTAATTATTTATTTGACATTCATAAAGCAATCACCAATGGTAAAATCTGAAGATAGCCGTAGAGTTTTCCATGTGGAAGGTAACTTACATCGATAATATACGTTTGCCTACTTTTAGGAGGAAGAAGAAATCATTAGGGAAATTGAATTCTTTGTAAAGGCTATGCCCCAGCAAAGTGCGGAATTGGCCAAAGAAAGTATTTTCCAAAAGGAGTCCTGGCTTTACGACACTCTCATAAAAAAACTGCAAGCTCTTTGTAAGTAAGGTCCATAACTTAAATTATCCATAAACTTAAATTATTGACGAACGCCTTCCTAGCCAACGTAAAGTGGAGTCCAGATTGCGTTTACAGCCGAAAAGACCTAATGGTACTGGAGAACATTAAGCTAAAGGGTTTCACAGCAGCTGGATCCGCAGAACTTAATGAAAACTTCATGAAACCATTAATTAAATCAGTTGCCGCATTTCATTCTGCCAGCTTGGTCTACGAACATCAGACAAAAACCAATATAGGTCAAACCTTCGGTGATAACTTGTTAGAGATCACCGTAGACTCTGAAATTGCCTGGTTCACTACAGGACTCTCGGCTGTTCTAGCTATCGTACGAAGTCTTGACAAGTATCAGGGAAATAGGGAGCAATCTTTCATCGATGACAAACTTATGGGCATAATGGGGAGAATCTACGAGCAAGCGGCACCTTCGAAAAAATACAGGAATGTCCTGTGCCATCGAGATCTTTGGGCTGGTAACATTTTCTTTCCCCCGGAAAAATCTGGGCCGGCTTTACTGATTGATTTTCAGACTTGCCGTTACGCTCCCCCAGCATCCGACCTCAATTTTTGCCTTTACATGAATTTAAGCTCAAGCAAGCGCACGCAAATGGAGAAGAAGGGCATTGACTTGTACCACACATATTTGCTGCAGAACCTCTTGGAATTGGGCCTTGAGGAACTGGCGATCTCCAAGTCTGAGCTGCTGGAATCCTACGAAGAGTTTCGGTTATTCGGAGTGGTCTACAGAGCGGTAGCTGCTACGGTCGTAAAGGTCCCCACCGACTTCGTAACCAACGATTTTAAGTATGTGGACCGCAGTAATGTTATCCTCTCTTACATGAAAACAAGCCCAGAATTCGCTGCCTATATGGATGAGTGCTGTGTGGATGTCATGGAAATGGCCTTGGCCAGGGCGAACATGTGAGGAAGTCTCGTTATACTTCTAATACTGCTGATAAGAAAGTTTCACTAGCTGTTCGCTAAGGTGATAACACGTTATTGTAAAAAATAGGACAAATAAAACCTGTCACCGAATCTTAAATGCTCTTTTTCTTTTATTTATGAGGCGTGCACACGCCAGGAAATCTTAAAATAGTTTTAGTATTAAAAAGAGTCAACAACACAAATGTACTTGTTTTAATCACATATATTGAATAATTCAATATGTTTTAATTGCAATATGAAATAATATGGTTTTCTCTCGTATGTTTTGTTTTCCAAGTCATATAAGCCCCATTATTGTAGAGTAAGTTGCTACTCTTAAGCTTGCAAAGCCAAATGAAAATGAAACCAGTACAACATTAACTCGGGAGCAGTTCAATCGTAATCGCTCAATTGTTAAAAATGAGTACGGAACCATATAGCCCCGTGTTCACGCGAGAAAACCGCACGGAATTGTTTACTTCAGAAGAGTGTAACAAGATTTTATCAAATTTATTGGCCGATAAGAACGAGCAGGGTGTCCTACTCAATTTTGATATAGTGCCCGCCACGGAACACACTGGTTTCTTGGGTGAATACTTTCACTTGTACCTCCAGTACCAGTTGGAGGATCAGAAAGATGTACAAACCTCTCGACTGTTTGTCAAGTCGGTGATATTCCACAATGCGAATATGGAATTCTATATGGAAAAATTGGGTCTCATTAAAAAGGAGATAAAGCTCTACGAATTGCTAAACGAGCTGAAGAAATTTTGTAAGTTTTCTTTTTTCCTATGCGGGCCAAGTCTTAACATATACCCTATGGCAGCTAAACATGTGTGGAGTGCCAAGTGCTATTTCACCCGGAAGGATCTGTTCGTAATGCAAAATGTAAAGGACATGGGATTTGTCGCACTGCCCCCGGGAACTCGATTCCTAAATGAGAATCAGATGGGACCCATTCTGAAATCCTTGGCTACCTTGCATGCCAGTAGTATTGCCTACGAAAAGCAGCGGGGAAAAACCATTGGCGTTGAGTTCAAAAAGTGGCTAAAGGAAGTGTCTGTTGATCCGGAAGTTGAATGGTATACCACGGGCCTAAGAGTATGTACCATCATCTTTTGTATAGTTTACGTTTCAACCTGTTGATCTACTCAGGCTGTCTTAGCAGTGGCTGCCACCCATCCTGATGTCCTGGATAGTCCCGAGGCGCAGGAGTATATAACACAGGAGCTGCCTAGATGTCTGGACAAGGTTTACTGCATGGTGAATCCATCGCCAGTTCATAGGAATGTCTTTGTTCATCGTGATGCATGGAATGCGAATGTGTTCTACCACAAGGAGAAGCCCCACGAAGAGAGATCCATCCTGGTGGACTTCCAACTGTGTCGATATAGCCCACCTGCCATGGATTTTCACTTGGTTACTTATCTTAATCTGGAACCCTCTAGTCGAAAGAAGATGATGGGCAGTCTAATCGAGACGTACTACGACGCATTGGCTGAGGAATTCAGAGAAATGGGTGTCGATCCTAATCAAGAGCAATTGAGTAAACAGGAGTTTGAGCAGTCTCTCCGGGACTTTTCTTTATTTGGAGCCACTTACAATTGCATAGCCGCTACCGTACTCCGCCTGCCCGATAATTATCTGAAAAACCTAAAGAATGAACACCCGGAGGACTTCCATCGCTTTTGCAATGTGGATCGGAATGCAGATGTTCTCCGTTTGATGAAAGATCATCCGGAGTTTGCAGATTATATGTACGAGTGTGTGGGGGACTTACTGGCACTGACATATTATAAACTAAACTGATTAAACGACACTGTCCCAGGTGCTATCATCTGCTGTCCCCCTGGTAACAATCGGGATCCTATAAGTTGCAGCTTATCAGTGCAGTGCTATCTGTTTACCCATCACTTTTGTAATCTTTTGCGATTATCTTATCGCTCACGTTCAAAGATGTTTGTTCTTAAGGCTATAAACTCATAAACGTAGACTTTTGTATAGTTTACAAAAGCGAAAAAATACTTGTACAATTGCTTTTGTAGGTCATTACCCTAGATGGAAATCTATCTAATTTATTTTCTTTTAAGATAACTAGTGCTATCTTATCCCCCACAATATTAAAGATATATCTTTAAGGAATGGTTGCTGAAGGTATTTTAGTTTGAATCTAGAAGCGTAGCGGATAACATAGACTTTTTACTCCAAATATGGATTTACTAAGTTCAGAGGAATGCCTTCTGATAGCTCAGAGAACTCTTTCAGTTGTCGAAGAACACAATGTGATACTTATAAACTCACAGGTGGATGCAGGCTCCAAGGATCTCATGGGATATATGGGAGAATACTACAAATTGCATTTGGAAGCGGAGGTTAAAGGTGACAAGAAAAAATATTTCTTTAACTATTTTATTAAAAGCCTGCCCCGCAAAAATGAGCCACAAAGAGAGGAATGCGAACGCAAGGGAGTTTTTCAAAAGGAGTCTGCTCTATATAGCCAGTTATTACCTAAGATTCAAAAATATGGTGAGTATATTAAAAATCAATATATGGATCTAGAAAGACGTATTTGCGTACATTTTTTAGCCACTAAGAAGCTTTATCCAAAATGTTACTACAGTCGGAATGATATCCTAGTGTTAGAAGATCTTACCCAGGACTACAGACATCTTAGAGCCAATGAATACTATACCTTAGATCATTATAAGCTCGTTTTGGAACACCTATCTGAATTACATGCAGCTAGTATCGCTTGGGAAGAAAAGGAAAATGTAAAGATTTACGAAAGTTACAAACATGTGCTTATTGAGTTACATCTGGATGCAAATAACTCGTGGTACATAACTGGACTTAAGGTTGGTAGATGGGTTACGAAATATGAAAACTGAATTGTTACACTTTCTAAATTCCATAGGCAATCCTTTTTTTAGCGGCACGTAATGCGCATTTTCAAACAATGAAAGCTCAGCTCTTTATTCAAGATAAACTCTACAATCTTCTAACCAAAGTTGAAGAACTGGTCGTTCACTCGAAGACTATAAGAAATGTACTCTGCCATCGGGACACTTGGGATCGTAATATTCTGTACCATTTCAACAACAAATCTTCAGTATTACCCAATGCCTGCTGCATTGTTGATTTTCAACTCACCCAGTACTGTTCTCCCACCTTAGATGTTTTATTCCTACTCTACATTGTAGCCCCCGCTGAAGTCAGAAGGGCGATTTATGATGAGTGTCTCGAGCACTATTATAAGAATTTACAGCATCACCTGGGTCGTCTGGGCTTGGACAAGAATCTCAAGAATCCCTTGTTATTTGGGCTCTCACCGAACCTCAGACCAAAATGTCACCCTGTATTTCAAATAGATTACGATCCGAAGAACCGGAGAAGTTTGACTATTACCTCAACTGCGATCGGAGTGAATTATTACTGGTAATCGAGATTCAACCTGGTTACGAGGAGACCATTATGACGCCTATCAGGGAACTGGTGGATTACCTCATGGAGAATGAGAATTTATATACTTAGATGGTAGATAACATTCTATGCAGATCATTGCTAATTCCAAAAAGCCACGAAACTCATACAATGTAAAATAATGTAAGGATTGATTATGCATTTTCGTTTTGAAAAATTTCATTTATTCTGAACTTAGTTGTACAGAGAATCGCCTAGCTAGATATTTGTAAATACATAAGTAAATTTCGACAATCAATTTAGCTAGCTAGAAAATTTCAGGCATATGTGGCTCGAAGCTGGATCGTCCTGGGGATCCGCATAGCAATCAAATAGTTTCCTAAGTGGATTTTTAGAGGCGCAAGCTAATCAGTCCAGCAATCTTCGTCATCCTCCTCGTCAAAGTCGCGTACATTGAAGTCCTCGTGGAACAGGTCTTCGCCTTCCTCCTCCGAGGACTCTGACTGTCATCTGTGCTCGTTGATGCGCTGTGGCAAGCCGACTACGCCCATTCCCTTGGGCGGTCTGGGTATCCGGATGCTGGTGGAGGGACCTGCTAAATTTGATGCCGATCCCGACGCGGACCCCACATTGCTCTTTCCCGAGACACTAGGTATCAGCTGGGCACTCATTATGGTGGTGTGCTCAAAACAATTGCAACAGTATTTATCGCATCTGATCACCAGAATGAGCCCTGCCATCAGCCAGATAAGCAATCCCGGCCAGGAATGGATAGCACAACCACTGAACAGGATCACGCCCATCAGCAGCGACATTCCACATATCACGGGACTCACGTTGATCACACTGCCCGTGTATTTGGGTATAAAACCCATCATGATGGTCACGATAAGAACGCCAATTCCTCCGGTCAACGCTGCTGGAGCCCAGTGCATCATGAGCCCGGCAATGCATAGGGCTATGCCCAATCCAATCACCACAATGGCGAAAATGGTCACGCGCCAGGAACTCACCGTTGGCACTCGCACACTGCGCTCCAAAGGTCCGGCGGTGGTTACCTGGAGTGTTAGAGGATGTTTAAATTTAGTGTCTATATTTATGGAGAGCTCTTACCTTAATCTTCTCACGATACTCATCCACAATGGCATCAATGTCGGTGGAGGTGTCCGAGTCACTCTTGTCAAATTTATCTGGGTACTCAAAGTCAGATGGCTTCAAAAAAAAATGGCAAAATGTCAGAATATGCATTTTTCATTTACAGTTACCCTTAATAAATTTAATTAATCACAGAAAGCACTTACCGGTGGCTCGCCATCGGAAAGAATGGTGGACTCCACATCCCTTGCCTCTCGTTGCGGACACGGCGAGGTGGGTTCGCCCAGGAGCAGCCACTCCTTTTCCAGCTCTTGTTTGTTCCGGGGCTTGGTCTTCGGCTTTTTTAGGTTACTGTGCTTGGGCAGACCGATCTTCCAGAGACTTCTCTTTAAGCGACTCGAACTGGAAGTTGCGGCACTGCTGTAGCTGCTGCTCTTGGCAATCGGTGCTGTGGATAGGCGACTGTACGACAGTGAAGACTCGCTGCTGGGCGCCATATACTTGGGTCTGTAAGGGATGTATAGGAGGTAAAGGGCCCGCAGGAATACCCCACCCATGTGGCCAGCGGCTAATGTGTAACTGAGATGCTGCAGTGGACAGGCGAAGGCCAACATGGCACACATGCTGCCGGCGATGAACACAGCCAGCACGGGGTTACCACTCTCCGAGCTCTCATAGCTGATCTGCTTGGACAGTATTCTCCACTCCGAGGTGGCCAGTCGCACAACAATACCATATAGTTCCGGAAAGAGCTCCAGAAATGCCGCCGAACTCGTCAAAAGCAACATGCAAGCCGAGGCAGGAACCAACTTATGGAAGCCGTTTTCATCTAGAATGTTGAACAAGGGCACGGCTACATAGTCCTCCTGAGATCTGAAAGCACACATATATATGTTTTTGAAAAGTTTTCATATGTCAAGCCACGCTATTGGTTTAAATAAACATTATCATAAAGGATATCTCTATTACAAGTCCAAAACACACTTGAACAGTAAGTGATAACAGTTGTACATGCTCTTTTTCCATTTTTATCGCATTGTCAGACTCACCTGTAATGCACCACCGTGGACAGACAAATGGCCGTCAGCAGCAGCGAAGTACTGACCAATCCCGTAATTAGGGTCGCCGTGAATCGTCCACTTCGAAGTTGTTGGGGCCAATCGCCGGGGAAGGAGTATGTGAGCAGGGCAGTGGCCAGGAAGACCTGAGGGTGGTGGTTTGAACCAGTTATCAGCCGGATAAATTTGCAAACAGCAACAAAGCTTATAACAGACTTTCCCCACCAATGTTGTTAGCTAGTGTATAAATTGACTTCTCTATGAAACAGAGTGATATATATTTTTCGATCATTTTTAATTCATTTAATTAAAGGCACCAATATTTTCGAAATTACTAGCCGGAGGAATTAAAAAAGAAATATATTATGTTGCATTTAAATCAAAGCTCTTTTATTACGATCTTAGAGTATTAGCAATTGCGGCAAACTAAGCGGCTAGAAATTTTCCATGTTTTTGCTGTCTGACTGGCGGCTTGCCGCGAATGAATACCAGTGAAAGGGGGCCAAAAAAACAAAAACGAAACGCAGCAGTATGTGTCATAATCAAAAGCCCGTATCCTGTGGATTCAGCTGCGGTCACGCAAATGTTCCCGGTCACGACAGCGAAAATCGATGGTACTCAGCACACAGGAATGGGAACCCGCCAAACAAAAAGAAAAACAAAGCTCAGACTGGCACAGTGCACTGACCCAATATCGAAGTTCCAGTTGGTATGGGGTCTAACGTCTACGGCCACTTACACTGCTAATGCCATCGGGCTGGAAGTAGCTATCCGCAGACCAGGCCAACATGTCGCCCCGCCACCAGCCGACGGCGCTTAAAATGGCGTTCAAGCCAAACATGCCAAGAGTCAGGATGAGGCTGAAAGCCCTCGAGTGCTGTGAATACGCAAATGCAAAGAGTGTCGCGATAAGGGAGTGGATTTGGATTTGGACTGGGTTTCGAATTCGGAGGAGTACCCACCTCCAGGCCCAGCATGAACATCCCAGTGACGAGGAAGACAACCGACACGCCAAGAACATCCGGCCACGGCTCATTCGCGGGTGCATTGCGGCCTGAAAGTAGGCAACATAATATTTGAACAGGTCGGTCAGCACAGTTCACGCCAAAATATTGAGCATGCATATGTTCCAAATTGATATGGTAATTAATATAAATATAAAATACTATATATTTAATATTACAACTAAGACTGCACCATACAGTACTTAATTATTTCGAATAGAGGTGTGGCTTTATTTATATGTATAAATATTTTGCTAATTAGCTCGTATTTCATGTTTAATGGCTTTGTTATTTCTTGATTGTATTGTGCTACTTTATTGACAAGCATCTGTCAGCACTCACCCAATATGAGAATCCTGGCCAGACCCCCGGTCATGGCGTCCAAGCAGGCACTGAGCGTCCTCGCCAGGGCAGCGCAGGCACACACGGTGGCCAGAGCATCTAGCCAGATGGCCAGAAACAAACAGCTAAAGTCAAATTTATTTGTGGCCCGCACATACGGCATTTGCAGGCTGCGGAGGCTAGTTTTGCATCGGGCTGGAACAAAATATTAACTTACTTTGGAATATTCACAAGTATTCCACCTGACTCCCACCTGCCATTGCACCATAAACGGTGGCCAAGACAACGCCAACTAGCAGGCTGGGAGCGGAAGCCTCGTTGTAGACAATCAGATAGGAGATTACCGACGCTCCGAGGGCCAAACGGGCGCCGCTCCCGCTGCAGAGCACGTCCAGCAGGCTGCAAGGATAATTCAAAGGACGCACGGGGCAAGTTAAATTAAATTGCCTGGGAGGAACTGGCGTAATGAATACAACATTGTGCAAATTGGACTGCTCATTTCCTTATACTTTTATGGTGGCTTAAGAATCGTAGCGACAAGATGTGTATAATTAAATATATATGCGGTCAGAATACCAAGTGGTTTTGGAAGTCTTTTAATGACATTTTTATTCAGAACATTATCTGAGCATTTATGAAGACTTAATTGCACGCTTACTTTGAATTGAAGGGATTAATCATGCACAAAACATTATTTTTAGATCAAAGTTTGCACAGCCCATAAAAATACCATTGGCTTCAATTTACTGGCAAAAATGAATATGGGTCGACCTAACTTTTCGACTGATATTACTTGCGAAGGGGCTTTTGCCTGCATGACGGATGGAACTAAGGACTCAGTCACCTTTGACAGGATATGACTTCTGTGGTTAGACACCCACAGAAACACGAACGAAAATCCACACAACTTTAAGTAACCACAACCACACTTACAAACACACAGACGGAGGGACAAATACAGTTTTTTTGCCTCGTAGTTTTTGGCGCCAATCTGACATTGGGAGGGATTACACCACAAAAAAATTCTTTCATAAGGAAATACTTTTTCAAAAGCATTGTTATCAATTTTAATGGGAAATTATAATAAAAATTAAAAAATAATACATTTTCCCAGTACAAATTTAAATAAACATTTCACGAAGCGATTTTCGATTATTTGTGGTTGCAGTGTAGGGGCAAACTGGGAAAGTGGTGAAAGGAGATCGCGCCTGTTTGCTCTGGTGGCTTTGCCTCCTCTCGGATGCCATGAGTCATAGCCTGTTTTTTGGGGATATCCCCTTACGCTATTGGTATTGAAGCTTCCATTTTCCTCCCTTTCCCTGGCCAATTTTCTGCTGCTTGTAATTATGCATATTTTAAGCAGCTCTATTATCCTGATTACATGGCCACCAGCTGGTGGGCTCTCAGGTTTCTAGCTTCGGCCTTGCTGAGCTGGGAGTGAAATAAAAGTGGGGGACACTTTTTCATGAATCTAATTTTCCACATTATCCGAACGAATCTTTGACCCAGCGGTACACCTTTTCTTTCGTATTGAACTTGTTGAGCTCCTAGCACTGATATTTGAATACATAACTAAATATACAAGATGTTTTTCCTTTGCCTTGTGTCTCTGTTTGTCTCCGTATCTTCATGGAATTAGAATTCCTGCACGGCTTGAATATATCAAGTATACGCACAGTGGTCGGGCAGTGAATGGGCCAAGGTAAATTGCAGCGAAACAGCCAGTCAGTGCGACGCCGCCAGAGAAAGAACAAAAGGAAAGCAAATACTAGTCGGAAGACAATAGAACAACAAAAACGAGGAGACCAAGAACGAGGAAGAATACCCACACAACACACATGGCAATCAAAAATCAATTTATTGATTAAATGACAAATATCAGCCATAACAACTGCCAGATATGGTCGAAATGTCTGTCGAGTATAGGCCAAATGTATATATGATATGAATGGATGAGGGCAAGAGAGTCCTACCTGCCACTCGACATTGTCGTTGTTGTAGCTAAGGTTACTGTGGTTTTCACTCAGCTGGCAATCGGCCAGGTTCAAAATGTGATTCGCTGCTCGTCTTGTGGCAGAACTTGGCCAACAGGGAGTGCCATTTCGTAGTGATATTTTTATTTGAATTTTTATTAGATACTCCAACACTTCAGCACTTGATCTTTGGCCCTTAATTAGCCAACATGCTTGAGAGGTAACTTCTGCTCTTGACACGTAACCTGGTAAATTATGGGGGAAGTGCACAGGTAACGCGTAACCGCTCGCTTTAATTGGCCGCAATCCACTGAATGTTCACTTGAAGCTTTTCCTCCGCCGCCCAAGCAGCTTTCGCCCGATTCCGACGCACAGCTGTCCACCGGATTCGGAATCGGATAAAGATTCGGATTCACTTCAAAACTGTCCTGCGCAGTGGACGTTGTTTATGTTTACAGTTGGTTGGACTGCCTTCTGCTCTTTGGTGGGAAAATGGGAAAGGGGAAAGTGGGTTGGGTGGTGTGGAAAATGCGGAGGGTCTCTGCATTTGGTACTCGAAAGAGCTGCACAAGTGCAATCGTTTTGCACAGCTAATGCACTTTATTTTTGAATTTACTGCAGCTCCGCCTATAAATATACTGATTTCCTTAATACGAAAGAAATGAATATACAAGGAACACTTAAACTAAAGCTAATAAATCGCATTCCTACTTCGTATTGATAAATATGGCGCCTACGCTAATATTAGAATATCTTTTGCAACTCGACGAAGCTAGAAAATCTAGTTATATTTCTTTGAATTCTACTGTCTAGACAACTTTTTATAATTATGTTTTCGACTTCTCCAATAAATTCAAAAAGACTGCATCACATTTAAATGTACAGTTTCGATAAAGCAAAGTATTCTCGGAATAACAATACTGCAAGTGATTTTAAAAGTCACACTCCTCGATTTAAATCTTTTTTCTTTCCGGCAACAAAAACTTAAAACCAACATACAGCATTTAAGGTCACATAATATAAATATCATCAAGATGTCTAGTTTAGATTAGGAATAAAAAACGAAATTAAGGAAGTACACCATAACCACATAAGTATGAAAAACAACAAAGTTTAACAAATGGTAGCCTCATTTTCAAATATTTAGCACGTTAAATATTCTTTTTGCACCTATACGGATTTCGCTCTTGCGGTCATAAGTAAAAGTGCATACAAATGTGTATGAACGGGTTACTTATAAAATGTAAAAACAAATCAATCAAGTATCTTAAGCTACCATTCTTGTATTTTATTTTCGGTACGAAGTAAAATTTTCCATCTTTAAATATCATCTAGCTTCTTTTTAACGAGTCGAATGGAACCTAAAAGAATATTATATTCAAAGTTGTGAGATCTGGCATTTATTTGAGAAGGCGACCTTGACTTGTGCAAATGACTCCCGCAAGTTGTGCTAAAATTTGAAACAAACAAATGCGAGAAGCGGCTAAAATAAACAGTTAAGACGGCTTCAAGCCCGATTGGAGACCTTGTGGTAATCAACGAGATAAACATACGCATAGCAGCATAGAATCCTATCCAATCGAGAGTGTTCTATTATCGGTGAAAAACTAAGAGCTAGTGAAGCTGGCTTTAGCAGCAATCTGTGAATTCGTCCAGAACGAAACGGGTTTTCTGTGGACAATCAAACGGCAGACAGCTGTCATAAAAACCAAAACAATAAAATGCAAACTATCTCAACTTATACCAAGCCGTTTAATTCGAACGTGTGCACTTCAGCAAAGTATCTCTGGATTTTTTAGAGGTTGCTCTCGACAAATCAACGACTCCGCGGATCGACCTTCTGACCAACTTTAACCGACGTTGGTCATATTTTTTCGGATGTTTGGCCTTTTTACTTGTGATTTATTTACTAATTCAAGTAAAAATAAAGTTTATTCTATCTTTGGCAAAGGCTACCTTGTCCGGTTTATAAATAAAGTTTTGGCGAAATTTATTAGTGTTTCAATCCGCCTACTATACTCTGATTGGGTTAAGATCTGTCTTACTTCGTACATCTGTTACTATATTGAATCAATACCATACCATCGATTTTCTTACAACATCTTACATAGGTTTCAGGCATGACAGATGTTCACGATAAGACTTTAGAGCATTTATGTTAATTGAAATCAAAGACAGAGACAATATAATCAAAATTCAATGTCATTTCGGATTCATTTGGCTTTTTCTTCGGCGGGCTTTGGGAATGTGGCGCTATGAAGTCGGAAGTTGTTGGTCAGGTTTACAAATAGCACTTTATTGGACGAAACAATTATGATTTGCTGTGTGGCAGATCAATGGTTAACAGACTCGTCGAGATTTGTTTTCTCATATGTTAAAAGTTTATGCGAAATCGACATTAATATTCCGAAAAACAGTTTAAACGCATGCTAGTTTTGACGTAGTAATTAACATATAGTCGTTAACATATTAATTCTTATGATTCACTTGACTAAGCTAGTAAGAATATATAAACTGAGAATAATAATATAAGCTTGTTAATTAAATAGTGTTAGCTAATTGCAAATAGTATTTAAACTGCAGCTCCAAACGAATGTAATTGGGGCTTAAACGTTCAAAGTGAACTGATATTAATCGTTAGAAATTAACTCTACATAAGTATATTTAATATACTTTAACGAACATTAGTTCCTAAAACAATAGAACCGGTATTATTGAGTCCCCAAATCCACAAAATTCTACAAGATCTGCAACGCAATTCCCGGGAACTAAGAACTAAAAAAGCACGATATTCTTAACGAGAATCCCCTGAAGCATTTCAAATTTGCAAATAACCAAGAAATATCAAATACTTCAGAAGGCGAAGCGCAATTAGCACCACACAAATGAGATTCCCAAGACTGACAAAAAATTGTTTACGGTATCCCTTGGTAGATGACCTTGACGCCATATGATTTTTAGCCAATAATTATCGTGCTCCTTATTGTAGTCAGATAAATCATAATTAATAATAACAACCGAGGCTTAGGCTGTTCTGGCCAAATGGGCCATCATCGCCGGCATAGGAAATGTGAACAGCATAATGTCCAAGTCATCGGATAACACATGGCACAAAACACGTTCGTTTTCGGTCATTACGAAACACTAACCGGAAGTCAGATGCTAAAACCAGAATTCTGATAGGAAGTAAAATAGGTTAACGTTCAGATTGGCGCTTGGCTTTCAAGACTCACCTTTGTGCTGGTTCTAACGGGTTTTTCGCGAAGGCTACCTGTTGATTCATTGGCGATTGTCTGACTCTATCACGGGGTTCTTTTGGCCAACACAATCTCTGTGTGTTTCAGCTTGGACGCGGACTCGGATTTGGCCAGAGTGCAGCTTATATTTCGCTTTCGCTTGCCCTGTTGACCACGAGGTTGAATTCTCGAAAAAGTTGAAAACATGCGCGCAGACCTGCTCGCTTTTGATGGCACAGAACAAATGGAAAATTGTTGTTTTGGGGGTAATTATGGCGGAAATTGGCAAGCGATAAATTGTGGTGATGCGATTAGGAAAAGGGAAATATTTTATTTTGGTGGCGTAGTGTTGTTGAAGCTACTATCGCACTGTGTAAGCTGGGTATGTGCGGAGTTTGTCTTCCGGAGAAAGAATTGGACATATGTTTTATGGCTAAAATTACTAATTAGAAACGTAAAATTTCATTGTGAGTTCCTGTTAACGCCTAACGCTTATTATACCCGTTACTCGCAGAGTAAAAGGGTATACTAGATTCGTTGAAAAGTATGTAACAGACAGAAGAGAGCGTTCCCGACCATATAAAGTATATATATTCTTCAGAATCGATGTCTGTCCTTCCGTATGAACGTTGAGATGCCAGGAACTATAAAAGATAGAAGGTAACGATTAGGAACACAGATTCTAGAGACATAGATGCAGCGCAAGTTTGTTGAACCGTGTCCCATGCTCTAACTCTAACGCCCACAAAGCGCCCAAAACTGACACGCCCACAACACTATATCTAATTTTTCATTTTATTATTTTGTTTTCCATTTCTACCGGTATTCCAAAATATATTAAAATATCTCGTTTTGGAATAAACTGGAGAATCTCGACTATAGCATTCATGTTTTTAATCTGATGGGTAAGTAGCCTAAGTGTACCAGAGACCATGGTGGTGTTCAGTTTTCTGCACATAATGGGATACCCGACATTTAAACAATCACTTTAGCACTGAAAAATATGCCTCAAAACTTCAATCGGTTGGCAGGTCTGCCATCATTTTAGTTCACTGATATACAAAGCGTTATTCAGTCTACATCAATTTTAATTGTGATTTTTTGGTAAAGATTGTTACGATAAAAATGGAAACCTCAAGCGAGTTAACTGAGAAAGAGCCACTTACCCACGACCACCAGCCGCGTCTGAACGAGGTGGCCCAAAAGTTTCTCGCCGATTTGGACGAGGAGCGGAAGCGATTGTCCGCGGAGTTTCCACTTTGCGCACTGCTAATCGCCGAGGGTAAAATCAATTCGGCCCTTTACAGGGTATTTTAATAGTACTAATCCCACATTGCAGCTGTGGACCGTGTCTACAGCACTGGTCGTATTCCCGGCAAGGAGTTATACGCAGACGTGTACAACCAAAAGCCGATGAAGATTACCCAAACGGTCTTTGTGCCCGTTAATCAGTATCCCAAGGTGGGTTTTGAACAATTAGCTGTCCATCCCGTCCGCAAAATGAATCCTTACCCTTGCGCAGTTCAACTTCATTGGCAAGATCCTGGGGCCCAAGGGGAACTCGTTGCGTCGCCTTCAGGAGGAGACCCAGTGCAAGATTGCCATCAAGGGTCGCGGTTCGATGCGCGATCGTAACAAAGAGGAGCAGTTGCGCAGCACAGGTGACCCGAGATATGCCCATCTTCAGAAGAATCTCTTTCTGGAGGTCAGCACGGTGGCCAACCCGGCGGAGTGCTATGTCCGCATAGCCTACGCCCTGGCCGAGATCCGTGAGTATCTTATTCCAGACAAGAACGACGCGGTTTCGCACGAGCAGCTGCGCGAGCTGAAGGAAATGGAACCCGAGTCGGCCAAGAACAGTAACGGACTCTGGAGTCTGGAGGTCTACAGGTAATGGGGATCCCTCTGCATACCGATGTAACTTGACTTACTTGACAAGCGAGTTGAGCATGTGGTATACAAAGGCTTGATATTGGGCAAGGAGTAAAAATCTATTGTTATTTTGCAGATCTGTCCTCGACAAGAAGTTGGGAGGCAACAGCAATGGGGCTCTCACGTACATCAACCCGATTAAGCGAGTTGCGGGAAATCCACCCGAGTAAGTTACTTGTAAAGTATTATTTTGTATCATTTAATGTCCTTGTTCTTTGAATCCTACCCAACATGCGTTGAGCCAGCAACTAACATTTTGATCTTTATAGAGTCGACGATGTGGAGGAGGTGGCCTATGATCTTATGCCCCCCAGTCATCCGCCTACGAGCTATGAGTACAGGAAACGTAAGTATTTGGTAGTGCCGTGGTCCATTACATAAGATTGTTTTATGGGATGCATCTTTGACGGGAACTTGGGATTTAGATACGATTATTATCGAGTATTAACTGACAACAGTGAATGAGCAAGATCTCAGATCAAACTATATAATACACTACAATGACTAATATTATAATATTATACAACGATTAACTTCTTTATAGTAATTACATACACGCATAAATTACTACTAATAATAATCAACCAATTTTATAGTATTTCCATTAAAAATACCGGAAAACGCAGTGGCATATAAACGTCCATATCCGTATCTTACTGACATGAAATTTATGCGCGAACCGCCCATCAAGAACTTTAAGCCCAATCCTTTTAAACGGACTTAAGTTATAAAATCCATGATGGGAGCACATTGAAAATACTTTAAACCAGATGGAAGCAGATTTCAAAATGAATAAATATTAACATTTATAAAAACCCCACTTGCGCTATCAATTCCTACAAACAATATTAATCTTAATTATTTATTTCCCTAATTATGTTGAGCTGTTGGCATGCCCATTATGTTTAAATTATGATATCCTGCGTTTGTAATTTTCTATTATAAATTAAAAAACTAATAAAATAAAACTCATTGAATATTTTATAAATTCAATCCGATCTAACTATGCCCGATTTACAATCAATATATGCATTACCTAAATAAACAATTAACAACTAGCATTAAAAGTTGGTTAGTTATATATCTAAAAATAAATTGGTAATTACATAAAACGGTACGAACTTATCACATCCTTTTATTAAATGAAGCGACGTGAAGATCGCATCAAGACATTTAAGTGCTCTTAAAAATAATTTAATAAACCATTATAATTTTATAAATGAACACGAAAGAACATTAAATAAAATAACTAAAATATTTCAGGTTTTTAAGCAAAGTATTCATTTTTATACCCGTTAAAGAGGGTATATAAGATTCGTTGAAAACTATTTAACAGGTAGAAGGAAGCGTCTCCGACCATATTGATCAGAATCAATAGCCGAGTCGATCTAGCCACATCTGTCCGCCTGCCTTCTGTCCGTATGCACGTCGAGATCTCAGGAACTAGAAAAGCTAGAAGGTTGCCACGCCCACTCAAACGCCAACAAACCGCCATACCTGCCACGCCAACATCGTTGAAGAATTTGTGGTGTTTTTTCTTAATCTAATCCGTCTTGTAAATTTCTATACATTCGCCAAAAAAAAAAAGCATACACTTCTGAAAAAAAATGTAATTTTTTCTCATTTTATTTCCCAATATCCAAATCCCAGAAAAATGATGAAATTTCGCATTCACACTTGCTGAGTAACGGGTACTGTAGGTTTGTTCAGTTTAAATAGTAACGACTGTATTTTTTGAAACCACCAGGCAACTCTGATTACCAAACTCTAGACTGTCACTCTCTAAATTTCTCTCTCCAAAAACAACCACTGAAACCTCAGAAGCCCAAAGGAAGAGCTGTGTTCGCGCCTTTTCAACATTCCGTCCAGTCCCTTTCATCCGCATTTTTTCTCTCACTGCGCCTGCGTCAGAAGTGTCAAAAATCGTCGCGAAAAGCAGTAAAGAAAATATAAATATAAATATACGGACGAAACAAAACTAGACGGACATAGAAGAATGCTGGCAGGTCCAGTACATGAATTTGCATTTGTTGGGAATTAATCGATTCAGTTCGTGCCGGTTGACCTGAAAGTCAAATTATATATTATATATGTACGCACATATGTATTTGCAGGTAATAAAACCCAGCGGTGAACAAGTGGATTTAAGTATGTTTAATATAGGCATAGAAAGTTAAAGAATTTCTTATTATTTCTGTGCCCAAAAGTGCTCGCATAATTCCGCAAATGGCCTTAAACATTTTCATCAGTTTCTTGACCCGCAAGACTTCTTGCTCAAAATGCAAATCGAAGTCTAAAAACGCACGCATACAAAACAAACGATATCAAGTCAAATAACTAAAATTTGCCTATTATGCAATCCGAAGATGTGACGAAATCTTTAAGAACGGCTAGCCATACACCATTTCATGCGATTAACATAACCTGTTTTTAATGAGAAAACAGAAGGAGACCAACTCTCGAACTTGGTAGCTTTGTACGAGTATGTGTGCGTCAAAGAAGGGGAAAGGAATACAAGGAATGAGCAGGAAAGAGAGCCGAAGTGCATTGCGATGTCGACAAGAAGGAAAGAGGATATAAGTTGGAAAAAAATGCATTTAACCAAATTTACGGGCAGTCGACTTTCATCCGAGGCACAAATAATGTACACTAAAATATGTCGGCTTTTGAGAGGAAAGTAACGGCTTGGTGATGAGTTATTGCGAAACTTGCATACGAGTTAAAAAAAATTCAAAATGATTATTGCTTATAAAATGCGTGCATTTCTTGTACAATTACCTTTTTTACCTTTTTTCCTCATCCAAGAATTGCGAAGTTCACATTTCGCTGTTTGGAATCAAAATAAGTCATATGCACACAGTTCCTTAATTGCAAGTAATATGCAAACACATTAATTCAAATTAGCAATTAGTAAGCGTAGGTCATTTCACTAAATGAATGAGCCACGTGGGAGGTGTTAACGATTTAAGGTGCTAATGCACTTTTACTCAGTCTTTATAACAAATATGCGTGTTGAAAGGGCCTCGAAGGTATACTCACCCCAGCTAAACTCTTAAAAATAATACGAAAATGCATCACCCAAGCAGTGCAATTTATCTTTCGTGTTTCATAACGCTAATTAGCCCTGTTCACGCCGACCCTCTAATGCGCCGCGTGATAAATTTATGAAAAATACATAGAAGCATAAGTCTTGATTATTTTAAATAATTACACAAAGCAAAGGGGAAATAAATAGCCAAAAGCGAAGCGCAGCCGAAAGCAGCATAAGAACCGAGCCGCGAGCAAAACAAAAATAAGAAAAATATTGTTAACTACGATAATCCCAGCCGAAGCTGCGGCTCAAGCTCGATGACGTCACAAGCGCGGCTTCGGCCGAGCGGCGAGCGGTAAGCAGCGCAGTCGACGTCGACGCCGGCTATATATCCAATAGCGCGCCAAAATAAGAAGTCGAAATTCATTCCTTTCGAGCCCACAACGTTCAAATTCGTTTGCTACGCTCACGAGAGCGGACGTGCAGTGCGGAAAAATCCGACGAAATCAGACAAAGTCCCCAGATCCAAACTATATACGGAATAAGCAAACAAAAAACAAACTCAAAACAAAGACAAATTAATACAGCGCGTCTGCTGCTTGCGGTTGTGTTTCGTCTGCATTTAAATTAACGGGCAAAAACTGCGCGAAATTACATAAATCAAAAGCTAATTAAAACGAAAACCTGTGCCTTAGCGAAGTGTGATTAACCTAACTACCCGAAATCTAAACAGATCCAATTCTGTGCCGAAATGGAGAAAAACAACAACGAGCTGTCCGCCGAGAACGCGCAGATCCTGGCCAACGGACACGCCCACCCCAATGCCAATGGAGTGGTCCACCCTAAAAAGAAGGCAGTCGCTCCTGCTGCCAATGGCTGGCGTCAAGTCCTGTGGAATACCTGGGATGCCTTTGCGGACGTGGCCTGGTTCATCATCTGCTGCATTGGATACATCCTGCAGGCAAGTTTACTTAGTCAAGAAATTAACTGATAGAATGAACAAGTGATGTAACACTCAAAAGTCCGATTCAAAAAGATATCACAGCTCTCCAAACGGAGAATTCAATAAAGAACTGCCTTTGACCTTCCTACCATTTTGATTTAATTAAGCAAAGCCAAAATTTGCTTCAGCTTTCATTATCAGCAAATAAAAAATACCCATAAACAAAAGGTTCCTAATTTCTGAGCGATCAAATGAAAGACCGTATTGTCGCTCGAAGTGCTGCATGCCCGAGACCTTCTCACTTTTGTTTAAAGCAGTTTAATAAAAACGGTTGAGCGATTGTTGAGACTCATTTGCTCCCTCAGCTCGAAGAATAATTTACCTTCGCGCTGCCTTTGCGCTTGATTAGCATCATTGTGCGATTTAGTAAGCGCATTTCACCTTCGGCACTCGGCCAAATGTGTCAAAGTTTTTGGGAGAATATAGCAGAGAATTCAGACAGTCTGGCAAAAATAACGAGCGCAGCGATTAACTTATTTAATTAGCAGCGGAAAGGATGTGATGTGTGTGTGATATATGGCCAAAGGGAATGGGCATTGCCGATGGCAGCACGTGTTGCTTTTAATTGGAACCGTGAAAGAGATTTAAGGCATTAAGATCCAGCGCAGACGGGTTTTCAGATCGTATCTGTGGACCCGAGGGAGGAGTTCTGGTGATTTAGGGACTGCCCGAGATGATGTAAAGCAGACTGTGAACGATTATTTATTTTGACTTGCGAATTTGGCATTCGAGATGCCATCGGGAAGCGAGGGGATTGGATGGCCGGAACCAGTTAGGAATTGAGTTATCATGTCCATGTTTAATCAAGGCCATAAACTAGCCTCGGATAATATGAACATGAGCTAGACGGTTGCACAAAAATATTAATTACTCAAACTCGATATTTGGAAAATAGAAATTACTCGTTACTTGAATTTGCGTTGCCAGAAACTATAATTAGCTGAAATGACAATAATCCGAATTTTAAATGCTTGATTGGTCACATATCTAACTGATTTACACAGTTGAGTGAGAGTACAAACTCTGAGAACTACAACCACTACAACCATTAGGCCGATAGAGTCAATGAATCAGCTCATAGGCGCCAAAGATCGCTGGAAATTTGAAAATGGGGCCCAGACCCGTATCGGACTCAAACTAACACTCTGACACGCTAAGTGGTTTTTAAATAACCAAAAATAAAAGACAATGAAAGCAATTTCAATTTTATTACGCAAGCCTTGGTTTGCGGTAATTATATTTTCACTTTACCGCAAAAAAGGTAAAAAAAACCTTTTGTAGCCAGGGGTTAGTGAGATATGATCGTGATATATGTGTGGCACAACAGCCACTTCCATCGGTATTCCTCAGCTGCATGGGAGCGGGCCATAAAATTAGAGACGATTCGAAACTGTTGACATTAGCATGCCGAATGCAAAACCAGCGACTCAGAAAGTCAAATGAATTTGCATGTTAATTCGCGGATTTGGTAAACGCTTAAATGATGATTCTAAACGCTATCCGCTTGACTTGCTCCTCAACGATAGTTGGCAGATGTGCAAATTGCACGCCGGTTGCTGTGATTGAATTAACAATCGGTTACTGGGTGGACGGACCCGTGGAGTATTATTAGCCCGATTTATGTCAATGCATTGCTGGCATGCATTTAACAAAAGACTTGGGCAACAAACTTGCGCTGGAAGTTCCACCTACAAGTCGGATCTTGGATCGGAGGAGAACTTATGTGGGCTCTGTTACACAGTTATAAATTTACTTTAAATTCTGTTAATATAGTTTTTGATATGTTAATTATTTTTGGAATTTGTTCGGTAAACTTGTGGCATGATACCAAACTTTATCATCCAAGAGCTTCACACAACACATTTTAAATGTTTCATACATTTGGGAATGGTTAGTTGAGCTTAGTTCCAAATATATACCAAATATATACCAAATACACGTTTACATCTAGCAATATTTGTATTCTTGAAACTGTGGCCAATAAGAATGAAAATGTCTCCCGACCAATTCGGGGCATATTTCTCCGAGTGCCGGCGGCGCATGTAATGAGAGTCAATTCAGCTGAGTTACTGCGCGCTGCCGAAGTCGCTGTCAACTGCGCGGCAGCGTTTGGCTTGTTGACCTAGTTCAACTTTTGCATTTTGCCGGCCCGTGGTGGCGGTGCTGGCCACTTGGAGAGCCTGTTTTTATTAGCTAGCCGCAAGACCCACACATCCATCCACACACATCGCATTGTATTTGTGGTAACAACAACAGCCACCGCAATTTCGCGGGCACTCGTTGGCTCTTGTGTGTGCGTTGCAAACGAAAACGCAAACGCAATTGAAACCGAAAGTGTTTGCGGCCCCCCAAAAGGCAAATAGCTAAACACAATATCTTACTACTGGATGGGTTAGATCGCCTCTTCGCAAGCCGAGCAAGCCGCAAGTCGTTTGTTGGCTTAGAGATCGGGCCGGTTGTAGGTTCATAACCCGCATGCGGCCTTGTGCTTTCGACTGATTTACGCTGCCAGTGTGTGTGTCAGCTTGAAAAATGGGTTACTGGGCGGGGGATGTAATATGTACTCGTGACAAGAAACAGAAAAGAAACTGTCTGGCTGGCCATCGTACATCATCGTAAAAACAACCTCAAGTTGTGGCAAGCAAGCACTTAAAATTATTTGAGGAAGCAAAATATTTTCATTAATTGCCTTGAGAACGAACTTTTACAAATTGAAATCCAGTTGAACGTTCTTTGAATAGCTATAATTTTGAAGATGTCAAATTAAATAAACAAGTTTTATAATCTTGTATATTCGATGTCTGTGTGTCCATATTATTTTAATCGTATCTTTTATACTTTTATGGTATTGGTACTTTTACAATACCAAATACCAATACAAAATGCTGACTACCCGAAATAGCTTTAATTTTCACAGAACTGAAAATGACACTGCAAGTTCCCCTGTCTCAAAATAAATGTGCTTCGAGCTAATCACTCGACGTATCCGTTGCAGCTGAGTTCGGCTTGGCAAATATCCGCTTTTGCAGACAAATTACACCGCAGCCACTCAATCCACAGGTGGCAGTAGCCGAGATCGCATAGAACTCGATTGTGCGATCTATGATCTTAGTCAAATACACTGCTAGAAACCTTTATTATGATGCTAATTTTTCACAAATCTATAAATGAATATCGCCATTGAAGGCCGTGCCGTCAACCGATGACAGCCATATAAAATCAGCAAAAAGCGCAAAGAAGCAAAACAACTATGAGAAGCCAGACATGAGCAAACAAAACTTAAAGTGCAAAATCATTGGCCAATTGGTCAGGCAGGCTGGAAACTTTCAAGTGTATAAGAGGGGGGAGGGGAATGCAGACTACTCGATTCAAATGCAATACACAATGCTAAAGCTTAACGTTGCTGTGTTTTCTGCGTTTGTTGTTGGAGGGGTTCAATTTCAGGTTTATTATTATTTTCTGATGCACTTTGCACTTTTCTGGGGGTATCGGGACTTTATTGTTTTGCTAAATAGATTAGGTCTCTGTAAAATTATTAAAATGAGTTTTTTTAATTGAATTTTTAAATATGTAAATTGTTTTTTGTTTGTTATTTATAATATGGGGGGATTTTTAAAATAAAAGAACCTAAAGTTAAAGACGAATCGGAAAAATGTAAGTGTCTATTCTATCCCTCAAATCCTTTTTAGGAAGATAATTGATGTATATCTTACACCAATTATTATTTTACAATATTATTGACTAAAATAAACTCTTAAACTTTTTATTTGACAATTCGTAGGGTATTAAAGGTTAAGCAAACCGAATCTTCGATGCACCTAATGTTGCTGCTGTTGTTTTTTTATTTTTATTGCAACTGTTGGTGTCTTGTTTTAAAGCGATTCGGCAAAGAAGGTCATTCGGAGGGGGCTCAGAGAGGGGAAGGGCAACGAGGCGGTCTGGCAGTCGACGTCTGCCAAGTGTTTGTGCATTGGCAACATTGCATTGGCGCTTACAATGTTTTGTGGCAAGTTCGTGCCTTAAGTCTTTTGTTTTGGCTCATTCGCACAAAGTGCACTCAAAGCCACTTTGAGTTTTTTGCCGGACTCTCAACAAGTGGGCACAATTTGAGCCAATTTGGCCGACAGCAGGTGCCACTGTGTTCGATATCAAGCTTTTGGGGTTGGGCAAGAGGCCGCTAGCTTGTGGTATTCGGTTTCACTTTCGGCTGGCTCTAGAACCACGTTAACCACCTTAACCATGTTAACCAGACATCGGCGACTCGGCTTGTTGATATTTTCGCAATTCTCTTGGTACCGAAAAAACTGAGAGAGCGAAACAAGTTTGTCCATTTGCTTTTGTCTGCAAACATTTGATTACTGGCTAAGAGCAAAGCTACCACAAATGATGGTAATGATGATGGCGGGAATGGAAACAGCCGGCTTAGCGCCTTAGAACAGCCCAGCCGGCTTAGCGCCTTAGAAGTCTGCGCGCGAAAGGAGCCTCAGATCCGGAGATCGTACGTTTGGCATTTAGTTTGCATATATTATGCAAGATTTTCGCAATCCCCAGACATGAGAGAACTCCAAAGCTATTTAACGGAGCTAATGAAGGGGGAAGATCGTGTTAATTAATGTTTAAATAGCTCTAATGAGCTAAACATTTTTCCATTTGTGCAACTGGGGTCAATTATGACTGGAGATCGGATTGCTAGTACTTGTTGTGTTGGTTGCAGCGACTTGGGAACACTTCACACCTTTAAAAATCAAAGCAGTGATTTGTTCGCCATCGAAACTGCAAGGATCTGAAAATAATGAATTGAAAATCAAAATGCAGAATTCAAAAATCTAACCTTCAAACGTTAATTATGTTTCGCTCTTTATAGTGGTTTTACTTTTAATTGCATTCATAATTAACTTGTTTGATTTCGAAGCCCATAATGTACAGGCTTCCGTTACAAATAAAATAACCATTAATCACTTTCAAACGGCAAAGACCTTTGAAAAATTTCCTACCAGGTAAATCAAATAAAAATCAGTTCATCCAAGATCAATCCGATCTGTGGCCTTCCGTGTGTTACAAAGGTCGAAGCGTTGAACCTTGACAATCACCAGAAAATCAGAAGACAGACAAAAACTAGCGTCAAATGCTGCGGGACGAATAAACCCAACTGAATGGACGCTGTGCTGACTCGGCAGGTTTTATGTCGGGGAAATATTTTTAGCAGACTAACAAATTCTCAAATGACACGGCCAAATTTTGAAACTTGTCTGCAAAATTTACATCTGTTGAATAAAAGTCTCGAAAAATTTCCGTGATCTCGCGCACCTCTTTCTCTTTCATTCTTGTCCACTTAATTCGATTTCAATTTGCATACTTTTGTCTTCTTATGCCACATCACAACATGAAAAGAAATCGCTGCTCCCATTATGTTGATTATCGTATTATGTATAAATTATAATTGCGTGCTTCCTGTCCTTCTTATTTGAGTTGAGCCGGGAAAAGAGCACATTGCCTGTTGAATTATGTGACAAAATGTCTGTCAACGAGCTGACAGCAGCAGCGTGGAAAGAAAAGGGCCAAAAGCAGCCCATCATCATTGTTGTCAGCGACTTTAGCCTGCACAAGTCGCCGGTAACAAGTTTCCTTTGATTAATTTTTGTATAATTTATGATAAAATTTTTCGGGGAGACAGGAAAACGTTTGCAATAAAGAAATAAAGGGGAGATTTTTACTTTCCATACACCGAAAGCCATTTACTCTTGTATTTGTTTAGACAAACTAAACGTTTATCAAGTGATATTATTGTAAAAGATATCATGTTAAATGATATGAACAAATCTATGCTTCTAAAGCTTTCAATCAAATATTTATTTATTTTTTTATACTATCCATTTATACAATGAAAATATGTATAATATAGTATTGTCTTTATACAAAACTATTTATTAATCGGCTAAATAGATTTTGTTTAGGTCTACATACTTATTAGTAGGGACATCATCATTTGAGTGTATCAAAAGCAACAAAGTTGCGACACATTGTTAATGTCAAAATAATTGGACACGCTTGCCGGACCGGGTTCGAACACGGGTTCAGTTTCAGGTGCAAAAGTACCATCCCAGGAAACCAGGTGCCCTGAGCGGATGGGGCGAATAGCTGGCGGCAAGTTCGCGTGTGGCATGAAAATTTATGGGATGCCCCCGCGTGCAACGCAGAAAGTGCTACTGTGCAACATGTAAAATATTCGCCGCCTCAATCTTTTGTTTCGCCTTTCCCTTTCGAGCAATTTATGTTCGGCCGCCAGGGAGGCGCGATGGTCATAAATTTTGACAGCTTATTGACACTAAATGGGCGCATTAAGTTTTTCGTTTTTGATGAAAATTTCTTGAACTACCTACATATATCAATTAATTGCGCGGCAATTGAGGTGAGCTGCTCGCCTTGCCCACTGCCGCCTTCAATAGGTTTTCCAAGGCAGCAAATTGCGGTCTATTAACACGCAGATGCCAAGTGGCAAAAGTTGTTTACAATTTTACACTTTGTTTGGACTTCCTTTGGGTATTGTGTAAGCTTTAAATTTGTCTCTATTTGCATACGCGTGAATCGTATCGGTTTTGGTGAGCCGACATACGTGTATACAGCAAATGAATGAGACGAGAAAACAAAAGACTTAGGCGACAAACTCATTTGCATAGTGTAGCATAGGAAAAAAAGATAGCTATTTTATGGTATTGTTTTTTAAATTTACATATTTTTTATAATATTTGTTTAGACAATTATAGATTGCCTACGTGTTCAAAGAACTTTGGTGAATTTGCTATGTATTATTTATGATTCTGAGTTATATCTGCTCATTAAAAATATGTCATATAATAATAGTAATCACAAGCATACAATACAAAAATACTAATATATTCATTTATGCATCCTTTGTAATTATTAGGAATGTATAGGAAGAGATACATATATTACTTACACACAAACGATAAAAAGGCAATGAACTATATCAGACTTAAGTGTTCCACGGAACCCTTGCCAAATTACTATTTAATTAACTTCTCTTGAAAACTAATGATAGCCCTCCTCTAATTAAATTCAATTTTCTGTCGCTTGCAGGATCTTTACTACATTGCCTTCGGCTATCCCGAAAAGGAGCTCAACACAGACATTGCACTGATCACAGGTGGTGGCAACGGACTTGGTCGCCTTCTGGCTGAGAGACTGGGAAAAATGGGAACCAAGGTCGTTATCTGGGACATCAACAAGAAGGGTGAGTCTTTGGATCACGCGACATCCAAGAGGGTCATCAAATAATTTCATCATAATCCCTTCTTGGCAGGCATTGCGGAAACCGTCCAAATTGTCGAAGAGGCGGGTGGCTATTGCAAGGGCTATGTGGTGGATATATCCAAAAAGGAGGAGGTCTACAAGGCAGCCGATGTCATCAGAGACGAAGTCGGTGATGTAAGTATGCAGAAATAATACAATCGTTATAGATTTAATTCAATACTTGATTGTCTGGCCATTCCAAATACCACTTCATTTGAATTGGCTTTGGAATTCAATACATATTCGATATTCGACAATACTCGTATGAGTAAAGAAACATTTATTTTGTCCGTGCTATCTGTCGAATATTCAATGTATTGTCCATATTTCTCAAACCAGGGCGAAAGGCGGGAAGTGCGTGCGGGAATTGAAGCATAAAAGTCCAGTAATTGCTGTTTACAGTCGAGCGCCTAATGTGGCATCAGACTAGTCGTTATATAATTGTTTGCTGAGGGGCGTTTAATGGCCTTTATGCTGGCCAGAACCCAGCCTGCTTCTTGGGAGCGCGGAACACATGTAAGCCGGCACCATCCAAGACTTGCAACAGTGGCTGCCACACCCCGTAGCAACACATTTATGCATATTCATGTCATAAATTTAAGCCAAAGCCAGGGCGGAGTGGAGAAAATTTGTATGCATGAGCGCATCGTCATCGTTGCGGCAACCTTGAGAAATTGTTGCACATTACACAAACGGCGGCAAAAAATGCAGAAGCCAAGTCCAATCCGGTCTCCTACAAACTGGTTGCCATTTCGCATTCGATCTGCTCATTTATCACAATCTGGGGCAGTTCCATGCATTGCAGGCATGCAAGTGAGCGATATTCAAAGTAATCCTCACATTTTCGGTTAAGCTCTTGCGACTTTTCGCGAGGGTATTTTAATCAATTTACTAATTATGGAAATGTTTTGTTGTACCTTTGTTCCTTCAATTAGAACTTTGTTCACATTTAATAGACACGATGAGTAGTCATGGTTGAGGAAGTCCATTAACTAAAGGGAGAGTAATTAGACAGAATATGTTAATCGAGAAGGTTTGTGTGGGCTCTGATTTCGTATTTTTCTAGCTGGAGGTGCCTTGAATCACTTCCAATAAGAGTTTCCCATATTCACGGTCTCCAGAGTTCTCCATTTATAATCTTAAATTTTGGGTGATTGCCATCATTAAGATATTTCTCATGCATGTCCAGGTCAATTTCCAAAGTGTACTGAACTGCCGAAACCCCCAAATTATTTGCTAAAATTACGGCTATAGGAGAAAAACGATAGAAAAAGAAAAGTTGTTCAAATGATGTCAGAAACTCAAGCATAAAAGTTATATAATTAAGGCGGCAACATAGCTGAACCTGAAAGTCTGAAAAACTAAATAGAGATAAAAAGCAGTGGCTACAAAAAAGCAAAACAAAATTTAACTGCTTAGTAAGTCATGCGTTATGCAGATGACGCGTTGCTTTTTGCTGTCTTTTTTAGTTTTCAAATCTGTTGTTGTTTTCTTCTCAGTTTTACTATTGCTCGAAGCCCTCTGAAATATTACATTTAATATTTTTTAATGGCCTGGCGATGTTGTTGTTTGTCTTAATGGCTCGCCGCTGTTGTTGCTGCTTTTGCTTAATGCACGCCTCGTTAAATGTTTTTGCCCGGTTGCAGCGGGGCAAATTTGAAATCGCTCATACGCAATGTATGACCTGCCCCTGCCCCACACACCACTTGCACTTGAACTCGCCCTCAAATGGGATCATTGTTGTGCACTTGTTGTTAACTTATTTAGCCACCAGCTGTAATCGGCTAGGTTTCAGGGGGACAAAGTGAGTTATAGTTGTTATTTAAGTTTTCAAGCATCTTACATTATTCGCATTAAGACCTTGACATGCTCGACATTACGGTTGGCTGCCATTTGAAGGATTTCACTTTTTGGCAAGTGATTTCAAAAACTGACAATCGCATCTTACTAAATTTGTCTAAACTTGAAAAGCCTGATTGGCGTGGAAAAACTACCTTCGAAATATATATTTTTTTGTGCTGGTTGTAAATCAAATACTTTATGAATCAACCAAAGCGAATATCTTAGGCACACCTCTAAGGCGTTTACCAGTTAGATCATAAGTCGAGAAAAAAGCATTTATTTGTCGGCCTTTTGGAGTTTGTGGCATGACAAGAAGTTGAGCAATCTGCCAAATACAGTCAGATTCTTTGGCAGATAACGATTTAATTCAAATAAAATTAACTTTGGCCACTTTTCGTTTACATTGCAGATCACTCTGCTGATCAACAATGCGGGCGTTGTATCTGGGCTGCACCTTTTGGATACACCTGACCATCTGATCGAGCGATCGTTCAATGTGAATGTCATGGCACACTTTTGGGTAAGTCGTCGACGTCCATAAAACCACTTTGTGGCCAGAATGTGGATGCTAATGCCGGTGTTTCAATGTTGCAGACGACAAAAGCGTTTCTGCCCAAAATGATTGAGAATGATCGAGGACATATTGCTACGATAGCCTCGCTGGCCGGCCATGTGGGCATTAGCAAATTGGTAGATTACTGTGCGAGTAAATTCGCAGCGGTGAGTGTGCTTTATTTTCGCCCCTACGATTCCCCTCCTGAGTTACCGATAATTACAGGTTGGCTTTGATGAGGCTTTGAGGCTGGAGCTGGAAGTCCTTGGACATACGAACATCCGAACCACCTGCATCTGCCCCTTCTTCATCCAGGCCACTGGCATGTTCGACGACGTGAATGCCAGGTGAGTACCAAAGCCGCCATCCCGATCCAGATCCGGATCCCGACCTCCATCCACCTGAACTGACGTCTTGACTGGGTAAATGATTGCAGATGGGTACCCACACTGAATCCCAACGATGTGGCCGATCGTGTCATTGCGGCCATCAGGAAGAACGAGAAACTGGCCGTCATTCCCGGTTTCCTGAAGGTCCTCCTCTCCTTCAAGTGGTATGTAAACAATCGAACTTTCGCCCCAGCCTAATAATGATAATTTGCCGCACTTAATTAGGCGCCATAATGGTTGTAAGGTGCTTGTAGGCCCCTAATGGGAAAAGCTTGACTTGAATATTTTAATTTGAGTTTATTTAATGCCGTGTTCGCTGTCGAGGGCGAAGTAAGCCATACGTGGCAGGGGGAAAGGGTGCAGGTGTTGCAGCTAATGTTGATTTAATGATGGGCTCTCTTTTGTCAGGGAAAATAACTAGCATTAAAAAAGAACACAGCATCTGCACAGTATTTTTTTAAAAAGCAAATCACTTGAAGTCACAAGAACTTGTTCCATCCAATGTCACATTTTGCAGTATCATGGGTAATATTCCAATGTTTAATAAAACCTTAATGTGCACTTTATGTGGCACTCCCAATAAAATGTAGGAAATCCACGGTTTAAAAGCGTGACCACATCCCCATCTGCCGCATCAAAAATAAAGATAAAATGCAGATCTAAGCAGGAGTGCTCTGTCGTCCAGTACACTGTTAAAAAAAAGGTGTCAGCAATGAAAGTAATATTCCTTTTAGGCCTGAAATACATATGGGTTTATTTAAACTACCACTGAGATATAATAAATATTATATAAAATCAGATGTAAAAATATACAAAACAAATTTCCATTGTAACCAATATTTTCTTTAGTCGAGCAAAAGAAAAGCCTTAGAGAAGGGTAGGTAGCCCCAACCCCAAATCATAGCGCACCCCGTCCACATTACCATGCCTAATGGCCTCGCTTTAATGTGTTTCTCCTAAATAATGCACAATATTTACCTTTGCCTGGGCCCACCTTTACTCACCCACCCTCCTTGTTTTTCACAGGACCTTCCCCTGGGGCTGCGTGGGTGGCTTGCTGAAGCGACTGGTGCCCGACGCCTCCCCCCACGGCCTGCCCAGCTCCATAGCCGTTCCCGCCGTACCGCTGAACTCCAGTTCCAAGTCGACGGCCGCCGATATCGCCGCTTTGGATGCTGAGCTAAGTAGCGTTACTCTGCCGGCGAAGCCACCCTCGATGCTCATCCAAAGGACACCGTCGCTGGGGGAGCGAGTCCTTTGAGCGCCCAACACCAAGAGCACACCATCCACTGCTGTTGTTGTATTCAAATTATTCTTTTTCCAACGTGGAGGTACGAGCATGTGTAATTGAATTTCGTGTTTTTGGCGCTTTGGCCGCGAGGAACCAATACTTAGTCTAAGCTACGAATCTAGTGATATTACATTTAGTTAAAGTAGATTGAAGGGGAAAGCGTTTAGCCTTAATTAATCGAATTGTATTTTTGTAATGCCTCTTAAGTTAAGGTAATGTTTTGCATTTCCGATTGCCAGTAGTCATCATTTAATTTAATCAATCCTCCCCAAGCGGATTAATGTAAACGATGTCATAAGCCATTATTTTTGTACTTATATGAATACAATCAAATCGTTTTGCTCAAAGGAGCTGTCCAATTCGAAAATTGAAAGCTAACTTGGTTATGCGTTTACTCGTTTTTTAGCTGTAATAAATTTTTGATTTTTTTCATTAAGCTTAGATATACACGAATTTTTGCACAAATTTATTAAATTTTTATGTATAAAAAACAAATTTATGTTCTAAATATATTATATAAAAACATTGATCTTAATAGTGCTATTGTTGTGACCAGTCTTGGAATTGGATTGTTATTACAGAACGGGGCTTCTTACTTCTAATAAACACTTAAAATTAATATTTGTATTAATATTTTCGTAAACTCGTCAATTTCGAGTTAAAAGAGCTTAAAAACAAGAGAGAGAGTGCTATAGTCGAGTTACCCGACTATCAGTTATCCATTACTCATCTAGTGAAAATTCGAAGGAGAGATTTTTTTGAATACCGACAGAAATTGGGAACGAAATTAGAAAAAAAACGGACGCTCGGACATGGCCAGATTCATTCGGCTATTTATAGTGATCAAGAAAATATACTTATATATACTTTATATGAACGGAAACGCTTACTTTTTCCCGTTACATACTTTTCAACTCGAATCTAGTGTATCATATGACTCTACGAGTAACGGGCATAAACAAATATTGAAAAAATGTTCAGACGTAGGTTGGCTGAAGTACAATCTAATAAATTTTAAAAAACGTTTTTCAAAGTTAACTTGCGAAAGGATTCTCATCATGCTTAACACTTAGCGCCTTGGGCACTTCATATCTTCCCACTGGATCCCTGTAAATGGGATTCTCCTGTCGGACACTGTTCTTCTGATCTTCCTCAAACTTGGCATATTCCCTAGCATCCTTAGCTCGAATGTACCACAGAAATAGGAAAATGGTCAAGAGTCCAATGAGCAGAGTAAATACCGATATATATCCCACCAGAGCCACGTAATCCGAGGGCTCGCAATCAACTGCCTGGATGGTCAAGAAGTTTGAGTGGTCGACGACCTGGTAGGCGAAGAAGCTGTCACATTGGATGCCATGCTTGTTCACCAGTCGCACCAAGCATTGATCCTGCTCGGGATCCAGCTCGTGGACAAAGTTGTATGGATAGGTTTCTTGTCTATCCAAACTGCTGCAAATTTCAGTCAAGTTTTCGCAGACTCCCATTCCCTGTTTTTGCTCGATCAGACATGTGACACAGGGCTCATAGAACAAACACAGTTTGTTGTCCTTCTCTGGATCGATTTCACAGAATTTACCCAAATACGGCTCCTCACACTGGCACTTCTCGCACTGGCAGGTGCCTCTTTCCGAGCATATTTCGCCAGTGGGTCCCACACAGGCATCGGTATGCAATGGGGAGCAGTTGCATTTGCTACCCGACCATCCGTATTTGCAAACGCACTGGCCGCAAGAACAATTCGCCAGCTTTTCATCGCAGTCCAGGCATTCGCGACACTCGCAAAAAGGACCCGTATATCCAGGATCACACAGGCAAATTCCGCAGTCACAGTCCCCGTGATTGGAGCAAACCAATTCGGAAGTGGATTTATCCGAAAACGGTTGACGGCATTTCTGGAGCAGAGCTTCATTGCTGGTGACATTTGTGGCACCTGTGGGACAAGTGCAATAGGTCCCAGTCCACCCCTCGTCGCATTCGCACATTCCGCAGTACAAATAGCCCTTATAATCGCACAGGAAACGGCCTTTCTCGTTTTCCGGATGTGGAGTTTCCTGGCAGGGACACGGCCGCTGAAGCTCAACATCCAAATCCATGAACTCGCTCAAGGAGGTTTCCTCCACCCGGATTTTGTGCGTCTGAAAGCGAAAGAGAATGAAGTGGTAAGTGAACTGTGCGAACATATATCCCAAAGATAATCCTTGAATTAAATTATTGTTTTCCACTTAGTATTTTGTTTGTCTTACATAAGCCTGATTATCGGGATATTTCTTGAGGGTGACGTCCACGTAGAAATCAATCTGCTTGCCCAGAGTGACGTTATTGCAGTAATTCCGCTTTTGTAAGCTGGGAAACTGACCACCGCAATCCGTATAGTAAGCCATGTCAATAAAATCCGGGCTATTATCGGCAAACTGAGTGCGTTTAATCAGACTCTCATAGCTAAACGGTAGAACTAGTGAGATTTAGGGTCTAGGAAGAGCAGTACCGTCCCACTTACCTCTTTTTGATTAGTTCCAATATATTAGAGGAATCAGCACTCAGAATATCCACGTAACTGATTTCCTTCATTAGGCCACTGAGTTCCCAATAGCTACTTACCACCTCCTCGGTGACAGCAAAGATTACATTAATCTTGCGACGAAGCAACTCCCGATAGATTTCTTCCAGCGAGGGGTAGTCGTAGTCCAATGAACCCGTGTACTCACCTGCTTGATTCAGGTGACACTGCTTATCATTGCGCTGGATAATACCTGCTAGAAGTCCGTCCCCCGCTAAGTGCATAAAGCCATCGGTCACTAAGATCACCACTTTTCGAGCTTGTTCCTTCCAGCTGATTTCCTTGGTGCACACTATAACCTGCATCAGAGCGTCCAAGCCGCCTTCGAGATTGTCCAAGTTTCCAGTGATTTTGCTGTTCGCCACGGTTGAGGTGAACGCTGGTATATCATCGGTTAGCGAAAGTTGATGTCTATATCCATAGGTTGGTTCACACGTGGCCCGCTCCGCAGCACAGGGGTTTTCCCTATGCTGAGGCAGAATCATGGGTAGAGTTGGCTTGTCCGCGAAGGAACCGAATCCCAGTCTGTAGTTTCCTGTTAGATTTTTTAGAGTCTGACTCAGTTGGGCTCCCAACTCCTCCAGGGTTTCCTTATCATCCCTCATTGTCCAGGTTAGATCCATCAGTACGTACAAATCGAGTGGATTGTTGCGTGCAGTTCTATAGCTCAGCTTGATTCTTTGCGTGTTTCCTGTGAGACAAAAAGGAATGAAAGGTAATAGATCGCTTTACTATGCACCTGAAAGGCAACCTTGTTTATGAGCTGTTTTATGGGCTGACACATCTACACAAGCTGAAACCAGTCTGCTTTATATTCTGCACCCATTTCAGTCTCGCAGTGAGAAAAACTATCGCTTCTTATATTAAGTAATCATTGGAGTGCATTTTAGGGTGTTAACTTTTAAAGCACACACTTTTATGTCCGTCGAAAGTTCTGTTAATATTTAAAATAAATAAATAATTTTTCGTTAAAGATGAAAATAAATATTGTGTGCCAACTCATTTTCTCTGTGCATCGCTACTGCTTTGTAACCATTGATTACCACTTGAGCCAGTTCACACCCAGGATAAATGTTTGGCGCTTCCTTGTAATCCTTAAGCGTGCAATTAGCCGACTTCCCTATACCACTGTTTGTGCTAATAACTGGGTTTCTTAACCTAGCTAGATTTCCACTCAAGCGATGCTAATGGTTATTAAATTGGTTAATAAGCTCTTGGAGAATCAAAATTATTGACAGACATCAGAATGCGGCTCGATGAAAACAACTTAGCACCATATCAATTGAGATAAACGCAAATGCATTATGGAGACTGAGGAATAAAAGTGCTAGTTGGGTCAATATGCTAAAAATAAGTGTCCCGAAAACGGGTTAACAACTTAAAATAATATAATACAATTATACGTTGTGGTTTTGTGTGATTTAATCCCAGAAGTTAGTAATTTATGTATAAATTAGGTACAAAGTTCCAAAATATGTATGTATGTTTTTTGCAATTGATCGTGTTTCACTCATTGAAATATTATTTAACCCTCGAGAAAACGTGATCGATTCATGCCCATAAACAACAAAAGCACTTTCTTATGATTCAGTTTTGCTTGTTTATATCTACACGACAACGAATGAACAACCTACTAGTTATGGGATCACAATACTTATAAAGTGGGTTAAGTCAGACATTAGATTATTATTATTCTATTGTCTTTGGTTCAGTGAACTTTCAACAGTGTTGGCAACGGCGTCGCCAGGGTTGGGCAGGGGGGTCAGCTGCCCCCCACTGTTCTTATTCTCTTAGTCAATCTGCCTCCAATTCTATCGATCTGCTTCCCATACATAAGCTGTTTGATAGGTGCTTTCACTAAGAGTTTCCAGCGTTGGAAGATTAATTCTACTTTCGCCCCCCCTGGCTGACGGCCTTGCGACGCCCTTGAGTGTTGGAAAGGAAGGGGGAAAGAAAGAGAGTGATAGAGAGGCATTCCCACGCTAAATGGTACAACAATAACAAGATGTGACATCCACCAAGTGCTGATAAGCAAAGCACGGACACAAAACAAAATGTTTAAAAATGATGTGGAACAAATACGAAGTAGTGGGGGGGGATGTAAGAGTGACACACTTGATAGAGGAAAAAAGTGTTGGTGGGAAAGAGATGGGTTTAGCCACACGGTGAATCACATTTGATAAGATAAGGAAAGCACACCTTTGACCAACTTAAGGTATGCCCGCTGGGGTGTGACCTGAACAGCCTGATCCCTGGTTTCGTAGTCCTTTAGGGGCTTATCCTGAAGGACATCTAGGACCGGCTGGTTCTCGTATATATCCGTTTCACTGCAGTTGTAGTTAAGTAGTTGCCGGCGAGAGAGACAACGATATCCCACTTGGTAATTCTGAGATGCAAGCAAATAATAAAATGAATGACTTCGCAAGGATGAGAGCATTGTTGCTATATTGTTGCAATTTTTTACCGATTCATCTAGTTGTGTTAATTTCTTGCCTACTTTTCGGTATATAATCTGCCAGCTAGGAACCGTTTTTGTTTTCCTGCCATCTCGCTCGCACTCACCTTGTCCGTGCACCAAGCGCATTCCAGATGAGCGGATAAGCATCTTTCGCAGCTGTCCGCGTGCCTGCACTGATCATCTGCGTAAGGGAGATGGCGATAACAAATCCGTTATGTAACGGCAAAGCTGCTGGCTAACAAACCAATTGAATCTGCATCCGAATAAGAGATCTCAGCCATTAGAAAAAGCAAATATATCCACAAGAACGCCCTTCCGCGCAGTGACGTCATTTTCGTAATGTGTGCAATTTAATATATTTTTTTTTGCCAAGGGAGCCAGCGACCGTTCGGCATTAGGAGTCAAGCGTAACTAATATTTGTTCAGTACGAAAAACGTTGATTGCTCCGCTCGTATCTTATCAGGTGAGCGTGATAAAAAGTGTAAGAAGTTATTGGGAAAATAATATGATTAGAATAAATAGGACTCTTAAAAAAGAAATGGGAGCTATAAGAGATAATAAATGAAAACAAATTTCATTCACTCCCTACATTTTAATACATTAAAAAAATCCTTGCTATAGTTCTTATGTTTTGTTTAAATAAAATATTAGTTTTCCAAACACTACATACATATATATTTATTTGGAGATCCATTTCTTTATTTATTTAGATATCATATTAAGTCGCAACCAAAACCATAAATAATACAGTATACATATTGTATCTAGATGTCATTAAAATTCCATCCCATTAGAAATAAATAATCAACCAGCTCCCATTTAGAGGCAGAGAAGAAATTACTTATGTGTACTTTAAATATGTGGAGCCATACGTTTTGTAGCTGTCAGAGCTTGTAAGAGAGCGAAAATACTAAAATAAACCAAGACGAATTCATATAAGAGTCTAAAGTAAACAATAACAAACCAACAGCTAAATAGAAACAAAACTATACAAATTTAAAAAAAAATAATTATATTGTTGGATTTATTGCAACTCGTCATTTAAAAAAAATGTTGTATTTAAGAAGTGATGGAAAATTAATAGGAAATGAATATGGAAAATGAATAGGATTAACGGTCAGTAAAAGCATAATGTTAGTCTTGACGTTACTCAGATTGCTTTTATGATCTTAAACGTGAAATAGAATTTATAAAATGTAATTTAAAGTCTTAATAACGATATTTTGTAGTTAATGCCTGGTCACACTGTTAGGCTCAAATTGTAAAAACTGGTTTCAAGTGAGTGCTCTCTTACTCTCTTCGGTCGGTATATTTCTCCATCCGAGCCACGGTCCTACTAGCCTCCGCCCTCCCCCACTAAGAAAAACATTTTTACCAAGATGTTGTTGTCCTCTTCTTTCACTTTGAGAGAATGCTGTGTGAACAAGAGATGGATGGTGCAGCGGTGTGACCAAAATCGTGGGTAAAAAGACACCGCAAAATACTGAAGCCCAAGGCAAATGGCCAGTCGGCGAAAAATTTTCAAATCGCGTGGTTGTGCAGCGGACGATTTTCATTCGGAACGGTCCAACTTTGGAGCGGAGCGCGGAGTTTCGCATTTTTGTGTTTGTAGCGGAAAATCGGATGAAAAACTCCAAATGTTTACCAAATGAGCGGCGACAAATACGCGACCAATTGACGAGATCGTGTGTGTTTTCCTCAATTAAACGGTGAGTGTGCGATAGAGATGGAGATGTAAAGTATGCAGTCAAATCAAAGTGCGGCAAAAAAGTCTAAAGGTGAAAAAGTCATAAAAAAAGAAAGCAAAATAGAATTGCTCTGTGGAATATACAAATATATATACATACATACATATATATATGAATATATGCAAGGAGACGACCCGCAGCAAAAAAGGAATTTTTTGTGTACTACGGCGGCGCTTTGTTGTTGCTGTTGTTGTAGGCGTCGTGTATTTGCTTTTGTTTTGTGTGTGTGTATGTTGTTGCCTTTGCTTTGCTTTTGCCTATGCTCCTCTGTGTTTTGGTGATTGGAAAAATAAGAAAAGGAAAGAAAGCAGAAAAACTAAGGAAAGGGAAATAAAAACTGAAATTGAATAAGAAAATTGTCCATTTTCGTTTTCCGTGGCGGAGAAAAGTGAAAAGTTTAATTTACTAAACCAAGCGGCAAAACTGTGTGCGTGTGTGTGGGCGGTTGAGTCTGCGTGTGTTTGTGTGTGTGGCTGTGTCTCTCTAGTTTTTGCAATTCCCACTGCACACGCTGTTTCGTGTTGGATTATTGGATTATACCGCCAATAACGTCACACGCACAGCAACAACAACAGCAATAAAAACAACAAAAAGCGATAAGGGAGAGCAGACGACGCTGGGATTAATCATTAATGTCCTGAGATATAAAGAACAGGACCTCCGAAGAACAAGGAGCAGAGAGGAAGAGGACGCAGCAGACGGAGAGACGAAGGCGAGAAAGGGTGAGTTTAAACATCCAATTCCCAAAGGGTTTTCTATCTATCGTAATATTTAATTTAACGAATACAACATTATGTTCTTATGTTGTTGGAATGAGCAATAACTACTAACTAACTGAATCTGTATGTACAAAACATTATGGTAAATGAAGCAGACACAAGCTGTGTGAATTTAAATCCAGTTTGGAGGACTAGCTCGCGTGAAGTCATATCTGACCTTTGACAAATAAAGCTATATATGTATCTAATATGATCTACTATATTGTCCATATTCTCCCAGCAAGAGCAAGTTACATCATACTTTTGTGCATACTTTCGACTGTGTCCTTTTTCAGTTATTTTTTTAAAACTGGTTAAATTAAAAAAGAACTCTAATGCATGCACATTTATATAGTACTCCTGTTTTTGAACTGTAAAACTCACTGAGGAATTTCCAAATGCTAGAACCCATAATTATTGCCACTTGAATTAAAGAGAGTTGTTCCTCATCAATTCGTTCGCTTCACTTAGCCGGCGCTTATTTTCCAATGAAAATGTATTCTAATGACGCTTTTCGCGATCCTAATCTGCTGCGCATAAATTTCTTTGGCAACTTTGGGTGATTTATTGCCTGTCGATTGTCGTCGTACTCGTAGTCGCAGGCCCTGCTTTTTGGCCAGTCCCAGAGTCTCGGAGCGATTTCAATCCGATCCGAAAAG